>NC_046154.1:117752416-117912416 GCF_011064425.1 Rattus rattus
TCACTTGATTAAATCCCCAAACCCTGAAAAAAAACCTTAAAGGAAGAAACCCTTATTCACTGCTGGTGAAATGTAAAATTGTGCACCCATGTGGAGATTTCTCAGAAAACCTGAAAACAGAAGGACCATATGACCAGCTCTACCACTCAAGCACACACCCAAAGGACTGAGTCAACATGTCACACACAAAGACACACATCCACGTTCACTGATGCATTCTTCACCCAGGAAATAGAACCAGCCTAGGCTGTGTATTACAAAGTGTTGTGTACAGAGGTGAACTTTACGCAGCATGAAGAAATCTTAAAAGGAGAATGAACACAGCAGGAGATTACTATGTTAAAGACAGTAAATCGGACTCAGAGTGTGCCCCATATTGTCTCTCCTGTGTAAAACCTAGACTTAAAATATTGGATGTGTGCATAGAGGTAAATACAGATGTATGTTTATATGTCACATGATTAGAAAGGGAAACATGAGAGAGGAAGGGATCTTGAGGGGGTGGAAAACAGAGAACAATGGAATACCAGGAAAGCTGAAGTAGGGCCTTAAAGGGGAAAGGAAAAGAACAGCCAGAGAGAGGCGGAGGCTCAGGGGAGGGTAAACACGGAGTATAATGGTGCATATGTGCAAAGATGCCATGATGAAATCCACTGCTTTGTAAAAAATGAACTCAGCAAATGTTTTTAAGGATATTATAAATAATGGGTTTTTTTCCTCACTTAGAATAGAACTCTGTAAAAAAAAAACCACATAGGACTGTGAGATGATATATTAAAGATATGAGAATGATATATTAAAGTAGTAACACAACCTCTGAGGAGAAAAGGAGGGAGGATGGGGAAAGAAAGTGTGAGGGTGAGACAGGAAGAAGAGGAGGGAAAGAGGCTGCAATTGGATATAAACTAAATAAGTGAATAAATTTAAAACAAACAAACAAAAAACCAAAGAAGCAAAACCCAAAACCAATGAAGAATATAGTAACAGAAACCCAGGTGTGGTTGAGTACACCTTTAAACGCAGGACTTGAGACACAGATACAAGTGGATCGATCTCTGAGTTCAAAGCCAACTTGATTTACCTAGTAAGTTTCAGGCCTGTCAGGACCAGACAACAACAGCAACAAAGACGACGACAACTATTACAAACCTATAACAATAGCCAACTCAAATTTTAACATTTTGTATATTGAGTTTAGACATTTAAAAATTAGGTTATAAAGTATCTTTTGTGTCTGAGGCTTCCCTTATCACAAGCAGAGTGTGGCTGTTTTGGATGTTCTGTGTTCTTGCCAACTCTTAGTATTACCAGTTTTCCAAACTGTGGCCATTCAGGTTACTGCCAGGCTTTGTGGAAACTGCAGGAGAGATCTCGTTGAGATCCTTGGTGTAGTGGTTTGACTATGTTTGGTCCAGGGAGTGGCACTATTTGTAGGTGTGGCTTTGTCGAAGTGGGTGTGTCACTGTGGACGTGGGCTTTAAGATCCTTTTCCTAACTGCCTGGAAGCCAGTCTTTTCCTGTTTGACTTTGGAACAAGAGGTGGAACTCTCAGCTCCTCCTGCACCATCCCTGCTTGATAATGGACTGAACCTCTAAACCTATAAGTCAGTTCCAATTAAATGTTGTCCTTATAAGAGTTGCCTTGGTCATGGTGTCTGTTCACAGCAATGAAACCCTTGGCATCAATGTGCAAGCTGCTTCACTCTGTGTTGGCCTCTGCCTATCAACTTAGTGTCCTGCTACAGTGAACCCCATTCCTGACTTACTTGTCCCCTATATATGTGGTTGCCACCTGATGAATTAGTGATTAATATAATACTTACCCATCAACCCTCACCATGCCACTACCAGAAATAAAGCCTGAGAAAACAAGGCTCTGTGCAACTCCTCAGCAACCAAGGCGAGAGCTTTCCATTTTCCCATTGGGTTTCTTACCCTACAAATAGACACGCCATAGAAAAGCCAACTGAGAAGACAAAGTATTGAGGAAAATGTGTTAAAATTCTCTGCTAATTGTGATGACATCGTACTGTCCCAGTACAGAGGGTATTCACATAGAGTGAGGTCCAGTGTCTACAATAGCAATAGTAAGTTTAGATTTCAGACAGAATTAATGATTTCATCAATTTCAAGCTGACCCATTGGCAGACATGATGAGCTTATCACTGCTTTAATGTGGCTGACCAAGCGTTCGCCCCCGGCTGGGAGTGGGAGCTACCCCACACATTTGTGCTTGCAGGGTTGGTATTATCCTCATGTGAGATTGTATTGCAAGAATCCTTCTGTTCTGTGTTGTGGGTTAGTTTAATTAAGACTATGTAATAATCCATATAGCCTGTCACTGAGGCATACATAAACTGCTTTGTAAGAGTAAGAGAAAATGACAAAATGCAAAACTTGCCCTTGCTCCTCAGGATCCCTCCACAGACCTGGCGCATGACCTCTGTGGGTATCCTGGGCTTGGTCCATGTTTTTCATTTAGGAAAGCCCCAACTCTAATCCTTAAAGATGAATGAGACAACCACAATATGTGTGTGTGTCTGTGTGTGTGCACGCGTGTGCACACGTACATAGTAGTTATTGACCTGAGTTCTCCCTGAGATGTGCTGTACAGTACTAGGTCAGCCTCTTTCTATCTCTTTCATTTTGTGAACATCACCAAACACCAGAGAAGAAAATAACAGATCTTATAAAAACAAACCAATCCAGATTGTTTACTTTTCCTTTTTTATATTTTTATTGGATGTTTTATGTATTTACTTTTCAAATGTTATCCCCTTTCCCGGTTTCCCCTCCAGAACCTCCCTATCCCATCCCCCTCTGCTTCTATGAGGGAGCTCTCCTTCCCACCCACCCACTCCCACCTCACTGCCCTAGTATTCCCTTACCCTGGGGCATTGAGCCTTCACAGGATCAAGGCCTTTCCTCCTATTGATGCCAGACAATGCCATCCTCTGCTACATTTGCAGCTGGAACCATGGGTCCCTCCATGTGTACTCTTTGGTTGACGGTTTAGTCCCTGGGAGCTCTGGGGGTCTGGTTGGTTGATATTGTTGTTCTTCCTATGGGGTTGCAAACCCCTTCAGCTCCTTCAGTCCTTTCTCTCTTAAGAAAAAGTCCCTTGCCCTCTTGCGATGGATAATGCTTTTCTTTCTGGTGCTAAGATACTTTTCTGTCTCAATTAATAAAGATACTAAGTTCCTGCTAAGAGATTGGGTGCCTGGTGCAAACCGCTCCTTCATGATCCAAGAAAAACCAAAGGAGGAGACCCAAGTACCACCGCTCACTTTGAAGTGTGTCACTGCGTCAGAGATCGATCCTCAGGGTTGCAATCATTAGTGGTAATACCACCTGTGGCCAAGTCTTTTAACAGAGGTCATAGTTAATACCACCCGAACCATCAGGGAGCTTTAGCCATCAATGGTGTCCTGGCCAGCTCTCTGGGCCTTCAGTCCCTACCTTGGCTACTGCTAGAACTCTCTGGTCCTGAGAGCTGGAGAAGCATTGATGGCTGCCCCAAAGCTACTTTATTTAAGGATGAATGAGGAGCTCATGGCTAAAAGCTCATCCTTTTCAACCCTTGGATGTTGTATTTCTCAGTCTCTGGGGTGATCTGACTTCCAGCTACCCTGGAATAAACATGGCTAACTTCATACGCTTGGTTGAATTCATCTCCACCCCTGTCTGTGCTTTCTAGAATCACCCCTCCAATTGAACTGCCCTTTTCTTTGCTTCAGGGATGCTCAACCCCACCTGCCTGGATGGGGTATCCTGATCAGCAAACAAAACACATGTAAAGAAAAGGCTCGAGGTCTCAGAGGGTGAGTGCTGGTTCTCTGAGTTTTTCTCAGGAGGGCTGAGAGATCTTGAATGATGCTCCATCTTAATACATCTGCATCCTAAGAACAAACCTGTGAATGTTAATTTACATGATAACAGGATGTTGTTGTTGTCATGAGAGATGAGACAGCGGGATTAGCAGAATGGGCTATAAATGTCACCAGCAGAGTCCTAAAGATATAGCCCGAATTCAATCTGCAGGATCTACATGGCGAAAGGAGAGAATTGATTCACAGGCTGTCCTCTGACCTGCAAACACACACACACACACACACACACACACACACACACACACACACACACACACAGAGAGAGAGAGAGAGAGAGAGAGAGAGAGAGAGAGAGAGAGAGAGAGATGCTTTAAAGGAGGCAACATTAAGTACAAGTGGATCAAGGACCTCCACATCAAACCAGACACACTCAAACTAATAGAAGAAAAACTAGGGAAGCATCTGGAACACATGGGCACTGGAAAAAATTTCCTGAACAAAACACCAATGGCTTATGCTCTAAGATCAAGAATCGACAAATGGGATCTCATAAAACTACAAAGCTTCTGTAAGGCAAAGGACACTGTGGTCAGGACAAAAACGGCAACCAACAGATTGGAAAAGATTCACCAATCCTACAACAGATAGAGGCCTTATATCCAAAAATATACAAAAGAACTCAAAAAAGTTAGACCTAGGGGAGACAAATAACCCTATTAAAAATGGGGTTCAGAGCTAAACAAAGAATTCACAGCTGAGGAATGCCAATGGCTGAGAAACACCTAAAGAAATGTTCAACATCTTTAGTCATAAGGGAAATGCAAATCAAACAACCCTGAGATTTCACCTCACACCAGTGAGAATGTCTAAGATCAAAAACTCAGGTGACAGCAAATGCTGGCGAGGATGCGGAGAAAGAGGAACACTCCTCCATTGTTGGTGGGATTGCAGACTGGTACAACCATTCTGGAAATCAGTCTGGAGGTTCCTCAGAAAATTGGACATTGAACTGCCTGAGGATCCAGCTATACCTCTCTTGGGCATATACCCAAAAGATGCCCCAACATATAAAAAAGACACGTGCTCCACTATGTTCATCGCAGCCTTATTTATAATAGCCAGAAGCTGAAAGAACCCAGATGCCCTTTCAACAGAGGAATGGATACAGAAAATGTGGTACATCTACACAATGGAATATTACTCAGCTATCAAAAACAACGACTTTTATGAAATTCAGGCAAATGGTTGAACTGGAAAAATATCATCCTGAGTGAGCTAACCCAATCACAGAAAGACATACATGGTATGCACTCATTGATAAGTGGCTATAGCCCAAATGCTTGAGTTACCCTAGATGCCTAGAACAAATGAAACTCAAGACGGATGATCAAAATGTGAATGCTTCACTCCTTCTTTAAAAGGGGAACAAGAATACCCTTGGCAGGGAAGAGAGAAGCAAAGATTAAAACAGAGACTGAAGGAACACCTATTCAGAGCCTGCCCCACATGTGGCCCATACATATACAGCCACCCAATTAGACAAGATGGATGAAGCAAAGAAGTGCAGACCTGACAGGAGCCGGATGTAGATCGATCCTGAGAGACACAGCCAGAATACAGCAAATACAGAGGCGAATGCCAGCAGCAAATCACTGAACTGAGAATAGGACCCCCGTTGAAGGTATCAGAGAAAGAACTGGAAGAGCTTGAAGGGGCTCGAGACCCCATATGTACAACAATGCCAAGCAACCAGAGCTTCCAGGGACTAAGCCACTACCTAAAGACTATACATGGACTGACCCTGGACTCTGACCTCATAGGTAGCAATGAATATACTAGTAAGAGCACCAGGGGAAGGGGAAGCCCTGGGTCCTAAGACTGAACCCCAGTGAACTAGACTGTTGGGGAGGGCGGGTAATGGGGGAGGTGAGGAGGAACACCTGATGTTTGCCCGAAACCGGAAAGGAATAACACTCAAATGTATATAAGAAATACTCAAGTTAAAAAAAAAAAAGGAAGCAACAACACATTAAGAATAATAAATAAATAAATAAATAAATAAATAAATAAGTTTTAAAGAAGGCAACAGTATACTGAGGTAAGGTTCCCCAGCTGGCTTTAATGACAAGGTGCCTAGAAGCTGGTTGAGCTCAAAGAGTGCTGCTTTGGTGGCAGGGAGGGCACAGGGAAACAATTCTCTCCTGAGAACACTACTACGGATGTCTACCCAGCAAATTTTATCTTGGGCTTTTGAATTCTGTCACTATGAGAGAACAAATGTGTTGTTTTAAGCCACTAAGTGTATGATCCCTTTGCCTGTCAACCCTAACCTGCTGCAGCAGGCAGTGATGTGGGGCAAAGTGGGAGGGAAAAGCAAGTCCCATTGACCACCGAAGAATCCCACTCACTCCAGCCTGCTCTCAGATGGAGCTTGAACCATTTGTGCAATGTCTTCATCCTCCTGGATGTGACCTTTTGCCATGAACTCATGAGGGATTCCCTGTGTGTTTCAAGGACAACAGAAAGGAAGAGTTTCTAAGGGCTAATGGAGAAAACCAATGCCCACTAAAGTGAAATTATAATTATGCATTAAGAGAGCTAAATGGAGGAACCCCAATGGCCAGGCCAGTTCCCCACTGTTATTAAAATTAACTTTCATCATTGATCCTGCTCTTTGTCATGTGAAGACTCATATCCCCAACCCAGCAATGGGATGATTATTGTTTATGTGGGCTGAATAGTTTCCTTTATCTGCAGCCCAGATCCTGCTCACTTTAGGGGTCACAGTATCCAGGGATGCTCTGCCATCTGCATTTGGTGTCCAAAGCTACACATTTTGGAAGCTTAAACCAGCTGCAGTGATGATGTCTGTAGTCTCAGCTACTGGGGAGGCTGAAAGGTTCACTTGAGCCCATGAGCTTAAGGTTACCGTAAACGACACAGGGAGAATCTGCACCCAAACAAAACAAAGTAACACAATGGGACTTAAAATGGCATTTTTGAGATAATCAAGGGAATTTGAATATGGTTTGATGCAAAAGAATAATTTATTTTGTTGGGCACTGTTCTAGTTTGCTTTCTACTGGTGTGATAAAACACCATGATCAAAAGCAACTTTGGAAGGAAAAGGTTTATTTGGCTAACACTGCCAGATCACAGGCCATCATTGAGAGAAGTCAAGGCTGGAACTGGAAGGCAGGAGCCGATGCTGAGGCCATGAGGAAATGCTGCCCACTAATGTGCTTCCACGGGTTTTCTAAGTTTGCTTTCTCTTATATAACCCAAGGACAGCACCACTCACAGTGGACTGGATCTATATGCCAATCATTAATCAAGGAAATGCCCCCATAAGCTTGCCTATAGGCTAATCTGATGGAGACATTTTCTCAGTGGAGGTTCCCTCTTCCAAGATGGCCTGAGTTTGTGTCAAATTGATCAAACCAGACCAACCAACCAACCAACCAACCAACCAACCAACCAACCAAACAGACAAACAAACAAACCTAACCAGCACAAGTCTGATAGGTGTTATGGCCAGTAGTAAAATGTCCATAGTTTGGAACCATATAGGAGATGGTGAAAAGTAGGCAGGAAAAGCATTTTTTTCCATTGCTAAATAATATTAATATAATATTCTATTTTACTAACATAATAGAAATATATAATAGAAGGACAAACAAAATGGAGATACAGAGAGGAAAAGAACAAAGGAGAGGAGAAAGAGCATGAAAGTGTCTTTGCTACTTTGCTATAGCGGTGATAGATTGTCCTAACACAAGCAACTCAAAGGAGAATCAGTTCAAGAGTAGAAACAGTCCATCAGGACAGGAAAGGCAGGGCAGCAGGAGTGAGAGGGCCCCAACCCCTCCCCACCTGCTCTCTGGAAGAAGACAGACAGGAAATAACATCCGTCTAGAAACTCGCACTTGAGGCTGTAAAAGTATCATGTGCGTTCAGCAGGGCTCTGCCTCCTCAAGGTTCCACAACCTTCTGAAAGAGCAACATCAGCTGGGGACCAAGTGTTCAAACATGAGAGGAATTGGTGGACGTTGCTCATCCAAACCACAACAGGAAGGAAGCAAAGGGCAAAGGGATCTAGTATAGAACATTTTGAGAAGTAGATTTAGGAGATGGGTCTTTGCTATATTATTGCGTGCAAGTTTTATATTACATTAAAGGTGGGTTTTATTTGTTTATACAGTGCTGGGGGGTCAAGCGGCACCTTGGGTATACTAGGCAACCATTATACCATTGAGCTGCGTGCCTAGCCTTTGCACTAATTTTTAGGGATATTTTTTCTAGAAATTAAATTTCTTAAAGGAATATTAACAAACAATCTTCTAATAGGAGGAACTGTTGTGATTAGCTTTTGTTACTCCAGGAATGGACCGTGCTCCCAGCCACTGCCCAGAGAATTGGATCTGAGGATGAAAAACACAGACACACACAGTTGTTCAATTTCAACTTGCTTTATTGACACAATTGCTGGGCGCCTCCAATTTACCTTGGCTAGTGTGCCCTTCCCAGAACTCCCAGCTTGGCACCCTAAAGCACTCAACTTCAGTTGCTCAGCCATTTTCAGTCCCAGTTGATACCCCCAAACACAGGAGTGGCTCATGGCTACAACATCTGAGGTCTCGCATGTCTGGTTCACTTTTCTCCCTCTTAAGCATGGCGAACTCTCCCCTCTTCTCTCTCCCTTGTCTGCCCACTTGTGCCAGGAACTGGAAGTCCCACTTATTCCTTTTGCCCAGCAATTAGCCCATGGCTTCTTTCCTAATAGATCAAGAACCAATTGGGAAACAGGACCTTAGCATCTGAACAACCCCTACAGGAAGCTTCAGAGAAAAGATTAGAAACAAGGGCCAGAATTGACAGGCTTCATTTAAGGATCCTATGTTTTCTAGCTGTGTGACCTTGGATAAGTTATTCCGTCTCTCTGTTTACAAATTCCTTATAGGCCAAGTGATTCAAAGAATAGTATTTACCTCAAAGGGCTATCAAGAATACACAACAAGGGGTTGGGGATTTAGCTCAGTGGTAGAGCGCTTGCCTAGCAAGCGCAAGGCCCTGGGTTTGGTCCCCAGCTCTGAAAAAAAAAAAGAAAAGAAAAAAAAAAAAGAATATACAACAAAATAATATTTCTGAAGCACAGGGTGTCACAGGGCACCATGAATGCTTTTTAATTTTAATATTCTTTATTAAACTGATAATGTCTCCTTAGGAGACATTTGTTAATTTTTAGAGACATTTTTAACTGCCACAACATGGGTTGCTGGTGCATCCATCAGAGTCCAGGGATGTAATGAAATTTGTTATGGTGGATAAGATGGCTCCCAAACAGAGAATTACCTTGATTGCAAGTTAATGTGGAGGGATAGAAACTGCACCCACCAATTTTACTTAAACATCAAAACACACTAGAATATATGGAAAAGGAAAATAAAACTAACACTTCCCATAATTTTTCTATGTAGGGTTGGTCACAAGACCTAGAAACTTAGGAAAAGAAAATGCCTTAATCAAAATTAAGATGCATATTGAGGTAAAATCCCAGTTTCTCAACTCCCTCCAGTGATGGTTTGCCCTCGTCTGAAACTGTTACAAGATGGGGTAGCAAAGCTGCCCAAGGGTTCAGCCTTCTGGAAAGTGTACAACTTAGTGTGTGATGAGCTATTATCTTTTATTGGAACAAACTTACCTTTCTATTGCTGTAAATCACCATGACCAAGGAAACTTACAGGAGGATTTTTGGGGGGGCTTGTGGCTCCAGGGTATAAAAGTCCATCATTGGTGGGGCAGCATGACAACAAGCAGCAGACATGCAGGCTGGACCAGCAGCTGAGAGCTCACATCTCAGACCACAAGTAACATTGGGATGGTGGGAAGCATTTGAAGCTTCAAAGCCTGCCCCTGGTAACATACTTTGTCCAATAAAGTCACACCTCTTACTCTTTCCCAAACAGTTACTCACCGGGGAAAAAGTATTAAACATATGAGCATGTGGAGGCCACATATAGCTATACATATAGATACACATATAGCTATATATGGCACATACAGCTGTCACACTATGTGAAGTCAGGAGTGATACACTTCAAAAATCTTGATGGAATGTGACCTAGAATCCATATCTCTGAAGAAAGTGTAAGCAGCATATGTCCTTTAAAAGTCTATAATGTCTGACCTGACTTTTCAAAATGTATGCTAAAGAAATAACCAGGTGAATGAACACACATGTTCTTCACTGCTATTCAATGTATTTTTAATTGTCGAAATAAGAATAATCTAAATTTAGCATAAAAACCTCAGCTTAGCCAAAACAAATCTGGATAATAAAATAACTGCTGACAATGCCAAGCAACCAGAGCTTCCAGGGACTAAGCCACTACCTAAAGACTATACATGGACTGACCCTGGACTCTGACCTCATAAGTAGCAATGAATATCCTAGTAAGAGCACCAGTGGAAGGGGAAGCCCTGGGTCCTGCTAAGACTGAACCCCCAGTGAACTAGATTGTTGGGGGGAGGGCGGCAAGGGGGGGAGGATGGGGAGGGGAACACCCATAAGGAAGGGGAGGGGAGGGGGATGTTTGCCCGGAAACCGGGAAAGGAAATAACACTCGAAATGTATATAAGAAATACTCAAGTTAATAAAAAATAAAATAAAATAAAATAACTGCTGGAGATATTACCATCCCTGGTCTCGAATTGTACTACAGAGCTATGGTAATAAAAACAGCATGGTGGGGCTCAATTCTCTCCTAAGCTACGTGTCTCTACCCTCTCAAACCGCCATCCCACAAACATGGATCAGGTAATGCAGTTTGTCGAGCCAAGTCAGCAGTTTGTAAAGGACTCAATTCGGCTGGTTAAAAGATGCACCAAACCTGATAGAAAAGAATTCCAGAAGATCGCCATAGCCACAGCGATTGGATTCGCTATCATGGGGTTCATCGGCTTCTTTGTGAAACTGATCCACATCCCTATTAATAACATTTTTGTGGGTAGCTGAGTCCTTGCTCATCGTGGGACTGGTGAACCAATGAGGGGGTGACAAGCTCATGAAGTAAAAGTTGCCTGGATGCTTTGTGGTTTTTGTTTCTTTCCTCCTAACTATGACTTTCTATTTCTAAATTAAAATAATTTCAAAAAAAACAGCATGGTATCAGCATAAAAACAGACATGTGATCGCTGGAATAGGATGATCAGGAAATAAGTCCATACACCTATGGACATCTGATTTTTGAAGAGGTCAGAAATACATACTTGAAAAAAAAAAGCATCTTCAACAAATGGTGCTGGTCAAAGTGGATGGCTGCATGTAGAAGATCCAAAATAGACTCATACTTATCACCCTGCACAAAACTCAACTCCATATGGAATAAAGACCTCAACATAAATCCAGTTATACTGAACCTGATAGAAGAGAAAGTGGGAATAGCCTTGAACACATTGGTGCAGGAGACAACTTCCTGAACAGAACATCAATAGCACAGGCACTGAGATTGACAACTAATAAATGGGACCTTAAAAAACTGAAAAAAATGTCTGTATGGCAAAGGACACCTTCATTCAGGCATCAGCAGACTGCAGAATGGGAAAGACTTTTACCAATTACACATGTGATAGAGAGCTAATATTTAAAATATATAAAGAACCAAAAAATTCAAGAAAACAAATAATGCAATTAAAATGGGGTACAGAGCTGAACAAAGAGTTCCCAAGCACGAATAGCTGAGAAGCACTTAAAGAAATGCTCAACATCTTTAGTTACTGGGGAAATGCTAATGAAAGCCACATTGAGATTCCATCTCATACCAGTCAGAATGGCCAAGATCAATAAAGCAAATGACAGCTCATGCTGTATGTATGTGGAACTAATGGGAACATTTTTCCATTGCTAAAGAGGGTACAAACTTGTACAGCCACCATTGAAATCAGTGTGGCAGTTCCTCAGGAAGATGGGGACTGATCTACCTTAAGACGAAGCTATACCATTCTTAGGTATGTACCCAAAGGGACCCATCATCCTACTACAAAGACACTTGCTTAATCATGTTCATTACTACTCTACTCACAACATCCAGAAATATGAAACAGTCTAGATGCCCATCCATGGATAAGGAAAATGTGGTACATTTATACAATGAAATATTACTCAGCTGTTAAGAAACAACTCATGAAATCCTCAGGTAAATGGAGCTAGAGAAAAAATTATCCTAAGTGAGTTAACCTAGGCCCCAAAAGACAAATATGATATTTATTTATAAGTGGATGTTAGCTTCTTAGCTTTTAATGGGAATTGTACAATTAGTATAACCACAGAGTTTAGGTAGAGAGAAAGGGACTAGAGAGAAGGAAGGGTCTCCCAAGGAAGGGGAAACAATATACAATCATGGAGAGAGTGGGGGAGGGGGAGGCTGGAATGGGAAGAGTAAATGGAGAGGAAGAAGAAAGAGAGGGTAATGGAAGGAGGGGTAGCTAACACTAAGGGTCACTTGAGGAAGTCATATTAAAATATCTACATGTATGAAAGTAACATGAGGGTGACAAAGTGCCAACCTCCCATGTCAAACATGGGCTACATTTAGTTGAGTTGTTGGACTAAGAAGCCCTATGGGAACACCCAAATGACTCAAATTATTGCCAATGCTATTAGAGGCTCTCGACAAACTGATGGTAAGGCCCTATTGCCAAAGTCAATACCTATATGTTGCCTGTAGCTTTTGCTACCCTTCCTTAACTCTAGGAACAGGTAGTATTATTAGCCCCCACCCAGGTTCCCTGGGATCTGATGATGAAAAACAACAGTAGCAGCAGCAGCAACAACAACAACAGCAGCAACAACAACAACACCACACACGCGCACACACACACACACACACACACACACACACACACACACACACACACAGACTAGTTAATCTTAAAATGCCTTTGCTAACTCAATGGCTGGGCACTCTTACCCCTGCTCCCAGGCTTAATCATATAGAATGGTCAATGACCACCCCAACTGAAAACTCACTTGGCTGGTTATCTCCTGCCGATATTCTTCTTTCTCCTCCTCAGCTCTCTCGATTCTCCTGAATCCTCCTGAGAAACTCTAAATATCCCACCGTGTCCTCAGTCACTGGTGTCTTTATTGATGGATCAAGAACCAATTGAGGAACAGGACCTTAGCCTCAGAACCAACCCCTACACCTATTGCATTGAACATGAAGAAGTCAAGCTGGTGCCTAATCAAAACCTTCACCCTTTCACTACTTAGCTACTGACTAGTGTTGTACTAGAAGATATGTTGTGTTTTATTAGAAGAGGAAGACAAACACCAAGCCCAACTACAAACCCTTTGATCACTACAATGATGACCCGCCTGCATGACATGCTGGTACAATAGTGGCACAAAAGTTGTGGGAGTCACCAACCACTATCTGATTAGATTGAAGACTCACTGCAT
The DNA here is from genome assembly GCF_011064425.1 of Rattus rattus. NCBI lineage: Eukaryota > Metazoa > Chordata > Mammalia > Rodentia > Muridae > Rattus > Rattus rattus. Next base: position 117,765,707 of record NC_046154.1, read on the forward strand.
GCCACAGAACCCATGTCTAACACTGATCCAGTAGCCAAGAACCTGAGACTATATAGGCCATGGACCTAGAGGGAAATCAAATAATATTCTACTAAAGAAATAGCAATAAAACAACTCTTAATGACATTTTTCTATACCCATGTGATAGTGTCCAACTCAGCCATCATCAGAGACGCTTCCTTGTTCAGTAGATGGGAACAAATTCAGAGACCCACAACTGAACAAGGTGGATTCAGAGTGAGAGACCTTGCAGCATTCAGTTCTAAATGGGAGATGTCCATCAAATCTCTCCCCTCAGGGCTAAGGGAGCTCGGTGGAAGAGGAGGCAGAAAGAGTGTAAGAGCAGCAGCGATGCAAGACACTAAGAAAACAGTGTCCTCTAGACACAACAAGACAGACACGCGTAGGAATTCACAGAGATCATGGCAGCATGCACAGGTCCCTGCAAGTCCAAGCTAGCGGTAGTCTCAGCACTGAGAGGGGAACTGAACACAGGCCCCCATCTTTATCCATAAGCTATTAATGTCAATTAATGGCAAAGCAACAATTAGTTTTCTTCAATGAAATCTTGCTGGGTATGCAAAATGAATCAATGGCATTTCTAGTTTTATTGTTCGTTTTTTGTCTCATAATGCTTTGTCTAGGCATTTTTAAAAACCTTACTGGTCTTTTGCTTATATATTATGGTATATATGTTTTATGATATATATGATACACACACGTATATATGTTATATACTTATATGTGCGGTACATTACTTATATGTATGTTATATATTTATAAAATAGTTTGCATTTTATACTGTGTGTATGTATGTGTTTTGCTTTGTTTTTCTTGATTTGTTTTTTTAATTGCCTAATTGTTTCCCAAAGAGAGGAGGGCATAGATAGGTGAGGAGGGAGGAATGTGAGAAGGTGGGGAGGATTTGGGAGTAGAAGGGGGAGGGCAGATGTTATAATATGTTCTATGAAAGGATTATTTTTAATAAGATACTCCAAATTGAAAACAATTAATAAATTGGGATTGGTTGATTACATTCTGGTATATCAGTGCGATAAAACATCATAGTCTTTTAAACAATCATCCTTATGTATTCTATGTGCTCACATAGAAAGATATCCACAATGTGTCAGTGAAAACTAATCACAGCCAAGACCGTGCACTGGCAGGGATCATGCACTGGAAGCGTGCTCTCAACTAGTAATGACAGAAAGTGGAAGTCATTTGGGATGAGGGACAGAACGCATCATGTGCCTTCATCTCCTGGTATCCTAGAGAGAAACAGGGTGCACCAGGAAACTGGTCTAGCAGAAATCTCTCACTTCTGTTGCTCTTAACAGGCATGGCCTTGTCACTGGGCGACAAATGTTCTGTCTGCATCCAGGTGTTTAGCAGGCACTGCATTTAGGTGTGACTTTTTTGGAAGAGTCTGGACTCCTGGGCTTTCGGACAGTTGGCTGCACTCCCCCCTCACACTCACCCCAAACCTTGCAGAGAGCATCTACTAAAGGTCCCAGATGGCACAATGCAAGAACTTGAAAGGAGCTTGTGGTCAGTAGGCCACCTGCTCACTTATCCAAGAGACCGCTCCCAAGATGCCCTCTAACAGCTCTCTGAATTCTTCATGTTTTATGATTTTGAGATTTCAACCTTTGTGGATAGTGGTTTCTGTTATAGGCAATGGCCTGTTGATTTCCCTGGACTCCCCATCCCCGCTGTGGTTACAGTAGTGAGGACCCCTAGCCGATATCAAAGGTCACAAGAAATATGCTAGCATTAAATTACTGAATCTTATTTTTCTCCTTCCTTCACTACATTTTTCTTTGCCCATTAGGCTTTTGTAGCATCAGTGTTTCCAGCCAGCCAAGTGCTTTTGAGATTTAAAGAGAGAGCAAAGTCAATGTCTTGCTATGAATAACAGCTCACTGGGAACTGAATCATTATCAGCAGAGGGTGCTGTCCTTGCTGCATTGTAACTTTAAGACTTTTAGTTCCGGTAAGAAATATCTACTCCTGAACAGAACTCATGGCCCAGGAGAACTTACTCAAGTACCCCAAGTCCGAGTCCTTTGTGTAAATTCTAAAGGAGGTGCTCAGAAGTGAGTATGAATTGGTAGGAAATGAATTTCTCCACGGGTACAAAAGAAAGTGTTTGGGAAACTGTCATACTCTGGTGGTATGAAATTTTTTCTTTTCCTTTGTTTCTTTTTGTGAGACAGGGTCTTACACGGTAGCCTAGGATGGCCTGGCATTCTTTACATAGCCTAGGCTATCCTTAAACTTGTGTTAATCTTGTGTTCTCCCTCACATTGAGATTACAGTTGTGAGCCACTTGGCTCAGATATTGGAGGGGGTATATTTTTAAGTTTACGAGAACTTTTGGGTTTGGGAAAGACCTCTTGTCAGCTTCTCTTCTCAGGAGGATGTTTGTGGCAGGTGGTGTGTGTAGGGCCTTTAGAAAGAGCTGGCTTACTCATCTGCTTGGAACTCTTAGGGACACATCCAGGTCAGAACTTACTTAAGGAAGGACTTGCTTGAGTTTGAAGTTTCATGGACTCGGCGAAGGTTGGCAAGATTTGTATATTTCTCCCTTTCCAGCCCAATATTGCCATTGAAGCTTTCCTTGATATAGAAGAACAGGAAGAAAATAGGTAAGTTGGTGTATACAGTATATGGTATATACTTTATTTATATCCAGTCTTGTTCCAAAAAGACCATGAGGAGATGGGGCTGGAATCTGGGAAGGGCAGGTTCACATTCTCTCTCTCTCTCTCTCTCTCTCTCTCTCTCTCTCTCTCTCTCTCTCTCTCTCTCTCTGCCTTGATGAATGAGGAATGTCAATCTCCTCCCCCCCCTTACCCACCGTACTCCTCTCTCAACTCCATCTATGCCTAAAGCCACAGTAAGCATCTACAGGAGTCTGAGATGGCTCAGGCACTATTTTCCCACTGTAAGGAGGACCAAGGATGGATTCTGAGTGCCCACTCATGCGTGCTCCGGTGTTCTGCCTTCAAGCCAGTCACTCGGTCCTGTAATTGGCAGCGCATGGGTAATGTTCTTCATCCACTCTTCCACGGTATTCACAGTGCTGTTTACATTCAGAGTGGCCAAAAAGACTGTGGCGTTTTACTTCGGAGGGGTAAGTGCAGGAAAACAAAAGTGCACACACACACACACACACACACACACACACACACACACACACACACAAAACTAGAGGAATACAGCTTCTCAAAGGGTCTAGCCTCAGGTCAGAAATATGACTCAGCAGGTAAAGGTACTTGCCTCCAAGGCTGAGGACCTGAGTTCAGTTCCAGGACATGGCGGAAAGAGAGAACTTACTCCTGAACATGTTTGAAATGTTGCCTTCTGACCCTTCCCAAATAAATAAATGTTAAAAAGAAAAAACCAAATAAGCAAACACCAAGTCCAAAGCCTCTGTCTGCTGTGTCCCATCCACCTTGTTCCCACCATCTTCCCTCAAGTGAGCAAAGACAAAATATCTTAAGACAGTGCTAGAGATGGTTCCTCTGCTCTCCAAGTGCTGGACCTGGGGCAGCTTGTAGGCCTTCAGATCTCCTTTTTTAAAAACCTGCAAACTGAAGATAATAATATTGATCTATTATTATAACCTGATAGGAACAATGAGGGTTCTAGGTCACCACCTCTAACCCAACAGCTGTTCTCTTGGGAGAATCCTGGTTATGACAGATCCTATGTGGGCACCTGCCATGACACATGCTGATGGTGAGAATAGGCTGTGATTTATCAGTGCTGTTGATGTGTGCATTATTTCATTTAACTCCCTGGGGAGGGCCGCTATGTCCTCAGCTTAGACATGTGGAAACTGAGGCCCAGAGTTTGGGTAGGTCATCCGGTCTGCTAGCAGACTGACCAGGCTGAATTTATTAAATCTAACTTACATTCCCTTCCTCTCCTATAGCATCCCATAGGTCATTGCGTTAACTTCCTTCCATTATGCCTTTAAATCAGAGAAGGAGAGTTTGTGGATGACCCTTAGAGGAAGGCCTCACTACCACATCTGCAGTATCTTGTGATTCACAACACAGAGGCTGAGAGACACCTCAATTCATCATTCTCCGTCCCTTTTGCTCTTTTCCATTTCTGACTGACAGTTCTCATTTAAGCACTGAATCCAGGACTTGGCAATACTATTCGTGTTCAAGGACTAAGTCAAGTGGTTCTGATTTAATTTTTATCACAGTCTATCCTGAGAAGCCCGGAGTACCTTCTGCTCCTCCAGAAAGTAACTTCTGGTGGTCCCATAAAAAACCAGAAGGAGGAAGAGAAGCCTGCAGAAGAACTGAAGTTGCTGGGGTATCTCACGGGAACCCTGGCTTCAACTCACTTCATTTTGGGGGAGGTGTAAATGTTGCCTTGCTTCTACGAAATCTTAACTATTCTAAAAACAGTAAGTGGTTAATATTTTTTTAAAACACGGAAAAGCACAGGAAAATGTAAAACAGGAGAATATGAAGAAAATTTTACATCAATTGTATTGTCGCTCTGATAAACCATGGGTATGGTTCTCTGCAGTGTTCCAGGACATATGTGCGATCTTTGAAATATATTTAATTTGTATGTTTGCCACTTAATCTTATGATAAAAATGTTATATTATAACTTATGTACAAAGATATAAGTGTAAAATTTACCAATTGCATAATGTTGGGTCATGTGGAATTGATATTTTAAAGAAGGATAAAACACGCCCTACATCCAGCACAAGTCAGTCTAGAAATAGACCATTATCAGAATTCCTGCTCTTCTTTGTGCTCCTCCCTGACCGAATCTTTCTTTTATCTTGCAAGGTAGCTATTACTTTTGAGAATGTTCATTTCTTACCCTACCAGCTGTCACAGATCATTAGCAGAGGTTATCCCAGTGAATCTCCACCCTTTCTTTTGTGCCCTGCTGCTTTCTTCCATGATGACTTTTGGGTTTGCCCTTATGACTTACTTTGGTTAGTGGGACATAAACAAGTGTGCAAATAAACATTTAAAAGATACCTGTACACCAGGTTTGAGTCTTTAATTCTGTTCTTTAACAATTTCACACATGTGTGGTTCTGTTTTCCAAGTCTGCTCTTGGGATATCCAGGCACTGCTGTACACCAGACAGGGAAGGATGGGGCTAAGTCTGGGACAGGTGGGACAGCAGGCACCTGGGCCCTCAGTGAATGTGATGTGAGGGTGGGGGGTGAGGGAAGGTCTTCTCCAACGTTTTCAGTGTTACAGCTGTATTCAACAAAATAGCTTGTGGCAATACACTTTATTTGGGATGAATCAAGGGCCTTATATATGAACTTTGGGAGTGGGAAGGGGTTCTTCTTAGGGTGAAGTTTCTTTGACTATGGCTTAAGGTTCTGGGGAGAGCTCATTTGCATGGAGAGGCATTCCAGGACATTGAACCTGTAATTTCCCCAAGGACTATGTGACATTCCTCAGGTAGAAGATTGGGGGTGGGGGTGGGCCAGGCTCCCCAGATCAGGCAGAGAAGAGGAAGCCCTGCTAAGGAAAGGGAGCCCTCTGTATTGTGCTGAGCTCAGGAACGCTGTCTGGGCATGGTAGACTAGAACCTTAGTGGTGAGGTACGACACACACGTGTGTAATGTGTTCTGGTTACTATCACCCACAGTACCCTCTCCCATCTCCCTCCCATCTTCACCATCCCTCCTTCTTCCCTACAAGTCACTTTCCAAGTGACTTGGTTTTGTGACCTGTCTTAGTTGGAGTTTCTATTGCTATGATCAAAGCAACTCTTATGTTTAACTGGGGCTAACTTGCAGTTTAGAGGTTTAGTCCATTATCATCATGACAGGAAGCATGGCAGTGTCCAGGCAGACACGGTGCTAGAGAAGTATCAGAGAGTTCTACATTCAGATGCAAAGGCAGCAGGAAGAGAGAGTGACCCACTGGGTCTGGCTTGAGCATCTGAAATCTCAAAGCCCACCCCCTGTGATATATTTCCTCCAATAAGATCACACTGACTCTAACAAGGCCAACGCCCATTGGCCATTCATTTCCTATGGCCTATGAGGACCATTTTCACTCAAAACACCACATTCAACGCCTGAGCCCCGTAGTCTTGTAGCCATATCATCATAGCTACAAGACTATGCCATTATGCATAGTCTTTGCATGTCACAATGCAAAATGCATTTAGTCCAGTTTCAAAATTCCCCATAGTCTATCACAAAGTTCAAAGTCTCTTTTGAGACTCATGCAATCTCTTAACTGTAATCCTCTGTAAAATCAAAACGAAAAAGTAGATCGCATACTTTCCACACAGAGTAGCACAGGATACATGTTATCATTCCAAAAGGGAGGGAAGGGAACACAGTGAGGCAATATTGGACTAAAGCAAGACTGAAAATCTGCTGCGTAAATTCCAAATGCTTCATCTCTATGGCTAATGTCAGAACGCTCTTCAGATCTCCAACTCCTTTCAGCTTTGTTGACTGCAAAACATCTGTCTCTCTTAAACTGTCTCCATTCCCTGTTAGCAGCTTTCCTCAGCAGGTATCCCAAGACTCTGGCATCCTTAACAGCGTGGGGTCTCCTAGGTAACCATGCTTCACTTTCACAGTTTCACACAATGGCCTCTCTGAACCTTCATGGAGGGACACCCCTGCTACTTGCCTGGATTCAGTGGCCTTCCAAGATTTCATAATCCCCCTTTTGTATCCTTGGCTCTAAAGCCAGAACTACATGACTGAAACTGCCAAGTTTTGCTGCTTGCTGGGGCTGGAATATGGTCCCCTTGTTCAAAGACATATTCAACAGCTTTCTGTTTTCAATGGTTTCCTTCACTGCCTAAACTTGGCTGTTCTAGAACTTGCTCTGTACTAGACCAGGCTGTCCTTGAACTCAGAGATGCCTCAGCCTCTGTCTCCTGAGCGCTGGGATTGAAGGTGTGCACCACACGCCTGGTCCTAAGCATTTCTTCAATTCCTTTTCCCTAGTGGAAGCTTGGCTGGGTGGGGTCATGCTCTGAAGTCACCGTTCCCTTTATTCCACTCAGTATCAGGCTTTTCTTTAGTTTGTTTACACTTCCTGGCTCTCCTTTTCTACTCCTTTAGTATTTTTTCCTTGCTCAGATTTCTCCTTTTCATTATAGATCTTCATAAGCCTGGCTACTAATTGCCACACTGCACACTCAATGATAGGTTGTCAGGAAATTTCCACCAGTGCTGTTGATCCAGGATTATTAGCTCTTCAGTTTAGCCTCAGGCATATTTTGTAGACAAGGGCATAAAGCAGCTACATTCTTTACCAAGATATCACAAGAACAACCTTTAGACCACATATTAATATATAATTCTTCTCCTCTAAAACCTCTTGAACCAGGCCCCCACAGTACAAATCTCTCACCTGTCTTCTATGCATTTACTAGAGATAGTCCATTAAGCCCTTCTAAAGTGCCCAGTTGCTTGCTTTTCTAATCCAAAGTCTCAAAGTGTTCCATATTCCTTTAAAAGAGAAAAAAAAAAAGGTATGGTTCAGCCTATCACAGCAATGTATTGCTTCTTTCTTAGTTAGGGTTTATTTCTGGGAAGAGACACTACAACCAAGGCAACTCTTATAAAGGAACTGGCTTACAGTTCCGAACATAGTCCATTGGCATCACAGTGGGAAGCATGGTGGTATGCAGGCAAATGGGGTGCTAGAGAAGAATCTGTGAGTTCTACATCCTGATGCAAAGGCAGCAAGAAGAGAGAGTAAGCCACGGGATCTGGCTTGAGCTTCTTAAACCTCAAAGCCCACCCCCTATGACATACTTCCTCCAATAAGGCCACACCTCCAATAATGCCATTGTCTATGGGTCTATGGGAGCCGTTTCCATTCAAACTACCACATGACCCATTCAGTTTAATGAGCTCTCTGTGCTACTATTGGATCAAAACTACCTATTGGATCATGGTGGGTTTACTACTGCGTATACAACTGAAGGCAATAACTCCCTCTTCCCAGATCCTGAACTATCAGCAAGTAGTTAGCAGTGAGGGACACGTAGGGCCCCTTGAGACCTTCCCCAGTCCGTGCTTAAATGTTGACAGGCCCATTACTGTGTAGAGCCAGTGTAGCCATGCATAACTATTTCGAGTTTTGCACTGGCTGTGCATTTCCCAGAAGATGGCATTTCACACCCCCTCCAAATTTCCTGGCTCTTAAATTCTTTCTACCCTCATTTCCTGCAGTGTTCTTTGAGTCTTAGAGGGAATCGTATAAACTTCCTGTGTTATAGTCAACTTTAGCTGTCAATTTAATGCAAATTAGAGACGTGCAGGCAAAGAGAACCTCAGCTAAGGAAAAATCTCCATCTGATCAGCCTGTGGGCATGTCTGTGGGGCATTTTCTTGATTGCTAATTAATTAATGTGAGAAAACCCACCAGGATGGGCTGGACTGATCTAGGCAGAAGACCTAGGTTGAATAAGAAAGGAGCTGAGTGGTCTCTCCCTTTTAGCGACTATTAATTACTTCGAGTTCTTTCTCTAATGGTGGGGCCTTATGAGATTTTCCCCATCCAAATTAGAATGTTAACCGGTATTGCCACTGTGCAGTGCTCATCCCTAAACACATATGCACATGATCAAAACTAAAGGCTTAGCTGGAGTTCATGAAACTGAGAGGGACACAGGACATTGGAGCGGCTGGAGGGAGGATCTCAACAAAAATCATTGAAAAGAAAAGAAAGGCAGCTGAGCAAGCTAGCTGGAGGACACGAGCAGAGAGCAAGGTTCCCTTTTGGTCTTTGCTTGCTTTCTTGCCCCAAGGTTTCTATACTGAGACCCTGCCCTGGCTTCCCTCTGTGATTTGACTTTCGCTCCTGGAAAGTAAAATAGCCCCTTTCGGTCATGCTTATCATAGCAACAGAAAGCAAATCAGAACATCTTGCTTAGGGCTGAGCACTCATTTGCTGTTTGTTCTTCCTGCCTTCTGCACAGCCTCCTGCCTGCACCACAGTTCACCGGAAAGAGAGGCGCCTCTGCTTAAGGCTGGTCGTGCTTCTTCTAGTTTACTAATGTGGTGAACTACGGTAGTTGATTTTTATTTTTAAATAATTTTTAATTGTGTGTGTATCTGCATGTGGGTGTGTATACCTGGAGGCCAGAGGTCCCAGGCTTCTTCACGGGCAGGAGACATGCATTCCAGGGTGACTGGCAGGGCACTAGGAAGCCTTGTCTCTTCAAGTCATGCAATCGGGATTGTAATCTCTCCCTTTTGTTTTCCAGGGTCATCGGATATTGCTTAATCTGGACAGAAGTATCTGAACTGGTTAGTTGAGCAATTATAGGCGCTTGGTGTCGGCCAGTCCTGAGTTGGTTTCTCCTGACAGAGGGAGAGACACCAAAACTTTGCTGTGTATCTGTAAGTCTAACACTGAGTCTCATCATCAGAGACAGTGACTGTGGCTTTTAGTTCATACAAAAGCACTTTTCCCAAACAGTTGTCTGTTGTTAAACACCCTTCAAACTACCTCCAGAAATGGGGGACCTACTTATATCTTTCAGTTTTTCTAAGTCGTGCCAAAGTTTGGGGGCCTACTGAGGTCTAGGGCTCTATCATAATCTAAATATTTTTTCTTGATCATTAATAAGTACCCTAGAAAAATGTTTTACTCATATCTACTTGTGGGAGACTACAACATATTTTTTCATATGGGTTTTTCCTCAGATTTCAGAGTCTTGGGTTTGCAAGCCTATACAGTCTGAAAAACTTTGGGTATAATCATATAATCTCTGGCTTCCCTGAAGTTCCATTGGAAATTTCCAGAAAAGTATGAGTAACTGGGATTTGGAAGCAGAGAATCTATTTGGTTCATATCTAATTTTGCGAAGGTGGATACGGTGGTTATGGGAGCAGATAGGCCTTTGTGCTCACAGATGAGGGCTTGGGAAACCAGGCGCGTTCCGCATACCAGGTTGTCTCCTCAAAGGGAGAGATGCATGTAACCTGTTTCTGCCTTGCAGGCTGGGAGCAGAAGTGGTTAATAGCTTAGTGATCTCTGCCTATAGGCCCAGTGTGGGATGATGTCACAGGTGAGGCCTGTCATTGGATGAGAAGGAGGGGTGGGCGGGAGAAAAGTTTGAAGGAAGAGGAGGAGACTGGAACGGAAAGGAGAGGAGGGAGGGGAGGGAGGGAGGGAGAGGGAGGGAGAGAGAGAGAGAGAGAGAGAGAGAGAGAGAGAGAGAGACAGAGAGACAGAGACAGAGAGACAGAGACAGAGAGAGAGAGAGAGAGAGAGAGAGAGAGAGAGAGAGAGAGAAGCTGTGGCAGGACAATGGAGGCTGACGTTAAGATTCCGCACTGTGTATTTACAGGTTGTTATTAATGTTCCTAAGGGATGGATGGTACTAGGCTTTGTATGTTTAGGTGTGCAGTTATATCTTATCAATTGGGTCAAAGATTATTGTGTTGTGTGTTCTTTTATATGACGATTTGAGTGTAGCAAACTGTGTGTTGGCAGGAGACTCTGGGCGGCCAAGGAGTTGGGATGTGTTTCCGCCAAGATATCTAGCAGATATCTTGGGGCACCACGATGTTGGACCAAGCGAGGTAAAAGACAACTACACTTTTTTTTATTTTTTATATTTTTACAACAACAGGCCAGTCCACGGTTGCGACCTACCCGACCTTACAAATAGGATGGGAGGTGGTTAATAGCCTAACGATCATTGCACTGTCTTTATGACTGAGACTACACCAGATCCTCCCCCAGACTCTTTTTTCTTTTTCATACCTTCTGTATGGGTGTTCCCCTCCCCATCCTCCCCCCATTACCACCCTCCCCCCAACAATCACGTTCACTAGGGGTTCAGTCTTATCAGGACCAAGGGCTTCCCCTTCCACTGGTGCTCTTACTAGGCTATTCATTGCTACCTATGAGGTTGGAGTCCAGGGTCAGTCCATTTATACTCTTTGGATAGTGGCTTAGTCCCTGGAAGCTCTGGTTGTTTGGCATTGTTGTTCATATGGGTCTTGAGCCCCCTTCAAGCTCTTCAGTCCTTTCTCTGATTCCCTTCAACGGGGGTCCTGTTCTCAGTTCAGTGGTTTGCTGCTGGCATTCGCCTATGTATTTACTGTATTCTGGCTGTGTCTCTCAGGAGATCTACATCCGGTTCCTGTCGGCCTGCACTTCTTTGCTTCATCCATCTTGTCTAATTGGGTGGCTGTATATGTATGGGCCACTTGTCCTCCCCCACACTCTTAAGATGACACATATAGTTTATCTATAGACCTCATTTTCACGGAAGAGGTAACAAACTATTTGAAGAGACTTTTTATTATCCCCTTAAGCCTTACTGTGCATAGAGGATTGTGTTAACCTGGAAAATATTTTCCAAACTTTATTTAAATACGCTTAAAATAAACTGTCCAGTGTCAGCCTCTAGAAGTTTGAACCAACATGGGCTACTGAGTCATATTGAACTGGGTTTCCTTTTTCTGTCAGGTAAATTATTACTCTGTTGACTCTGGCGTTTACAGAGGCCCTCGCTGCTTCTTTGTGAGTTAGTTTAGGAAGCTACAGTTCTAGAATTGTTCATCTCATCTAAACTACCAAAACTTTCTAGCATGGCAGTTTTAAACAAAGACTACATAGACTATCTTTATAATGATCACATTGTCATAGCTAGCTCCCTGTTTGGTGAATTTACTTTTTTCTGATCCTGATCATCTTGGAAAGGCCTCTCTCTCTCCCTCCCTCCCCCCTCTCTTTAAATATTTAATGTTTAAATGTTTAAATGTTTAAAATATTTGGAAAGAACTGACAAAAGCCTTCTTGGAAAGACTATAGCATGCAGGTGAGCTTCCTGGAGATGGCTGGCTGTATAGCATGGTTGCCATGGGTGCATACTGAAGAGACCCAGCCCCAGAGACCTCATCCCAGGATTGCTTCTCACTGCTGATGTGCCTTTCTTGCTATTATTGCATAGCCTAATGATTCCTGGGCATCAGGACACTCTATTCAACAAATTTCCTGCAGATCAACATGAAGATTAACTTTAATGAATTAATGCTGTTTAGATTAATTAATTACTTTATAGGATTCCTGATTTAATTTAAATAATTTTAAGAAGAAAGTTTAAAGAGATGGTTTTAGATGTTTTGCCAGAAAGATGTAATAAACTTAGAATCAAAAATAGACTGTCCCCACTCCTTATAGGATATTAAGGAAAGGCTGCATAATAAGGAATACAATGAGCTTTCATAAATTATACTAAGAAGAGAGACAGGCTTGAGACAAACTCTTGATCAAGGAAAAACATTCGTTTTAGGTCAGGTCCAAGGATGACGCCACAGTTGTGCGCTATGATAAAGCAAGGCCAGGTGACTGCTCCTTTGAACTTATTATGAGCTTGCAGAATAAGACATTGCTTTGGGCTTACTATAAACATCCATTTGTAACTCCTCTTTTGTGTAATGTTTCTTCTATGTGGTGATTTTATTAAGAACTTTTGTCCAAGAAAGTGAAAAAAAGAGGCTGAGAAAAAAAATAAAAGTGTGGCATTTGTGGCTCAGTCCCATCCACCAAATGCATATACTTGTATGTTTGTCTGTCATTATGTATGTACATACATACATACATGTGTAGGTATGTGTGTACGTATGGAAGTATGCATGAACACTTGTGGAATTGTTGGGACAGGCGGTCAGGCCTGGCCAACGTATGTGTCTGTGTTTATGTGTGTCTGCTCTATACATGACTTTCTCCACCCTTTCCTTCTCTGTGTCTCACAAAGGGTTAATGAACTCCTAGCCTCTCACCTGGCCAGTAAGGGGCCCATGAGTCAGAGAGAAATTATGGCTTTTTTTTAATCCCCTGATGCTATCAGAAGCTAGATAGCAGCTTTTGGCCACAGAAAAGCTAAGAGTTAAAGACAGAAGACCTAAGGTAAAGCAGCTTTGGTCCTGATCGCTGATGACCCCTTTGCTGCCTTGGCCCTGATCGTTGGTGACTCCCTGCCCCTTCGCTGCTTTCCTTGGAGAACTGGGTGCTGGGATAAGTCCTTGGCAAAGAACAAATGTTTGTATTAGCTGGTCCTTTTATGACATTTCTGCTTCATTAATATCTGTCGTTAATCTTCTGCCTACTTGATGTTGCTAAGCCTCTGGTTTCAGTGGCATAGGCTCTACAAGCCTTAAGCAAAGCACTCTGTTCTTTCCCCAAGTTTCCTCATTGCCATTTGCTTTGGTTTTGATGCACATAGGCACATGCCACTCTACGCAGAACTGGAAAATGAACCTCTAAAGCTCCCGTTCCTCTCTGTGGGCCACCAGTCAAGGTGATGGCAGCTCGTGCCTCACTCTTTGTTTTCATTTTATCTGCATTCATCTTGTCAGCCTCCTCTTTGATTGTAGCTCTCGGCCAGCCTGTGCTGTGCTATCAGTAGTGTGGTTAGTAACACAGACCACACTACTGCCTGAAAGACTAGAGATGAGGGTCTATGGCTATGGTGTGTCCTATGAAGGCAAAGAACTATCCCTCCACCTTTCTCCCATCTTGTTCCATCACAGGGTCTAGTCTGATTCAGTGACTTCCTTTCTGAGCGACAGTTATTACAGGGATGTGTGGACCACCCACCCCAAGGGCCTCTTCTATCTTCCCACTAAATTACAAAATGATGTGGGGTTTTACGTGCCCTCATACTCCACTTTCTGCTACCTGACAAAAACTAGTCTCGGTATTTAATGTGTTCTCAAATATTTCTTGAGGGTTTGGTATTTCTTGTTTGAAGGAGCTGAGTGTATCTCTCGGATACGTCCTATATGGTTGAGTGTGGAATGTTCCCCCATGGGCTTCTGTATCTTAATACCTGGTTTAGGACTGGTGGTGCTGTTTGGGGAGTTGTAGAACCTTGGGCTAGGGGTCTGCAGCAGATGTAAGCCAGACGTGGGGTTAGATGGTTACAACCAGTTCTGTTCTACCTAAAGGCTCTGCTCCCAGGTCAGCCAATGAGATATGAACAAGTCACCTCATGCTCCCTCTACCTTAGATAGGCGCTATTCCTGCTGCTTTGGATGCTACCAGGCCTCACCACCAGAAAATCCTAAGCAAAATTAGCCCCTCTCTCCTTAAGATGCTTCTGTCAGGCACTTGTCCCAGTGATGAGTAAAGTCCCCCACCCCCAAACTAAGGGAAGATCACCCGCATCATATGCCAATAGTTGAACTGATGAAGAAAGAGGCTTGGTGGGGAAAAGGCCCTTGTTGACACCCCTGGATATGTAGAAGAGTGGCTTGGAGAGCCCCATCTTCCTTGGCCCCTTGGGTTCTTGTGGGGTGCTGCACCTTGTAGTCACAATCCATACAGCAGGCTCCATGAGATCTTGGCAGAGACCTTCTCACATGTGCCAATCCCAATTCCTTCCAAGTTATGAGACTCTGGGGACAAGAAAAGATAATTTAATAGGTGATACCTTGAAGGAAAAGTAAGGAAGTTGTTTGATAGAGACTTTGAAGACTTGGGTGAGTTCTGTAAGGTTTTTACCACCGTGTTACCACCACAGCTTCCATGGAGAGGGTTATTTAACCCAGCTCCCCTCAGCCTGGCCTCTGCAAGCACACACACAGTATGGCTTTTCCCCATGCATCTTGCCTGTGGTCTGGGAGAGGAAGTCTGTTTGGGAGTAGCAAACCCACAGACTGCAAGCAGCAGCTGGGACAGTCCGAGCATCACTGCCACCACCACCACCAGCACCACCACCAGCACCACCACTACCATCATCATCATCATCACCAGCAGCAGCAGCAGCAGCAGGTACCTCCTATGCAGACTATTTGCCACTTAATTTTTTTCAATTCACTGACTCAAGTGAAAACTCAACAAACCTTCCTTAGATGTCTGTATTCAGCTTGGTTTGAGGGCTGCAGAACTGCTATTAGGGCTTCATTTCTGTCCTCAGGAAGTTCACAGCGCAGTGCAGAGCTGGAAATGTTAACAGGTAATTACTACCGAATGTGGAAAGTGCTAGAAAGCACATACAGAGTCCTGCACAGCTCAGGAAGTGGATGGTGTGTGTGTGTGTGTGTGTGTGTGTGTGTGTGTGTGTGTGTGTGTGTGTGTGTGTGTGTGTGTGTGTGTGTGTGTGTGTGTGTGTGTGTGTTGTGTGTGTGTGTGTGTGTGTGTGTGTGTGTGTGTGTGTGTGTGTGTGTGTGTGTGTGTGTGTGTGTGTGTGTGTGTGTGTATGTGTGTGTGTGTGTGTGTGTGTGTGTGTGTGTGTGTGTGTGTGTGTGTGTGTGGCCTGTGTGGTGTGATGTTCTTCCATGTCCATGCTCTACCCTAACACACTGGGTAGTTCTGCCCAAGGAATATGACCTGTGAGCTGCAGCAGCAGGCTCCCCTGTTTTCTATCTCTATTTGCACTGGCCAAAAGGTTGGTCTGTGATAGACAAGGGTAGATGTGGGAAGGAGGGGGTGCTTATCCTTTTATTTGTCCCCATATGGCATGATCTTGGGTGGCTGATCCCTCTGGCAGAAGACATAGACAGCACC
Source organism: Rattus rattus (assembly GCF_011064425.1). Lineage (NCBI taxonomy): Eukaryota > Metazoa > Chordata > Mammalia > Rodentia > Muridae > Rattus > Rattus rattus. Next base: position 117,781,227 of record NC_046154.1, read on the forward strand.
ATTTGAGGCAGCCTCTTACTGAGACTCTCCTCATGGCTCCAACAAAGACTCCTTTTTCCTCTTAATCCTTAGGGGATAGCAATTCTGTTCTTATCACCCTGGGCACTGTGTTAGCTCCTTTATTGCCTCTTAAATGACTTATAACTCTATAAATAATCGTATAGTGAGTCTTGGTGCAATCATTCTTAGCTGGGTGTATTGTTCTTCCTTCTGGGACAAAATCTGAGTATATCAAATCTACTCAAGGTGGGGTTCATGAAGTGGGTAACACTGGGGTAAAATCTGAAAAGCCAAGAGGATTTTTGTTTAATAAACCCATTAGCCTTCTCGTCATCCAAAGGCAAGAAATTGGCAGAGTCGGGGTTGGGGATTTAGCTCAGTGGTAGAGTGCTTGCCTAGCAAGCACAAGGCCCTGGGTTCAGTCCCCAGCTCTGAAAAAAAAAAAAGAAATTGGCAGAGTCTCAGGCAAATCTCTCTATGAGTTTCTCTTATTAGCTGTGATTTTCCACTTTGCAAAAAAAGACTTATAATCGAACAAACATGGTGTACAGGATAAAAGTTGTCCCTTTGATATCTGTTGTTTGACAATATAGTGAAGATGCTTTAAAATGAATTGACATTTAATTAATCACTATAGCACATATGGAGGTTTGACAATGTGTGAAACAATTTTGACAATTAGGTATCTCTCTCTCTCAATCTCTCTCTCTCTCTCTCTCTCTCTCTCTGTGTGTGTGTGTGTTTGTGTGTGTGTGTGTGTGTGTTTGTATATGTGTGAATGCAGAAGTTGGTGTCTAGTGTCTAGCTTTTTCACTCCCCACATTAAGTCTACCACTGAGCAAAAATCTTGCTGATTCAGTTGGAATGGCTGGCCAGCAAGTTCAGGGATCTGCCTGTCTCTGCACCCCAGTACTGGGGCTATAGACCTGATTTTGTGTGAGCACTGGGGATCTGAACTCTGGTTCTCATAAAGTACTTTACCCACTGAACCATCTCCCCAGCCTTGAAATGCTTTTTAAAAATTCAGAATGCAGATTATATGTGGTTTGAGTATGGATTTTATAAACCCTTGAACAAAAATCTAAACCCTTTCTCCTAAGGTCTGTTTCCAGGGTCAGGACACACAGATCTAGACTGAGTCTTCCTGTATTTCTTCTTCATTACTCCCCTCCTTCTAGTTACCCAGAACCTGGACCATAAGATATTAGAGGTGGAAAGACATATAAAAGCTAACTCCTGAGATCTAGTTGTTTCTGTCTTATAGACAAGGAAAAACATGATGCAATTTATTCTCAAGAGATATGTGGTCCATTAGAAGACCTGGGTCTTCTGTCTTCCCATCTATAATTCTTCCAACTATTGAAAAATAAAATTTGTTATTATCCTAACATTATGTGTCAAAAATTTGATCTCCTGGTGTCCTTCAGATTGAGCAGATGGTAAACATCTCCTCTCTCCCCCACCTCCCACTCCCTGCTCATTCTAAAGCAGAATCTTGGACAGGCAGGACAAATCCACAGGAACAGACGGGGTGACTAGGCTTAGCCCATTGCAGACCAAGGGCAAGGATGGTGTTCTATCCTTCTAGTCTTAGAGAGATTTAAGTCCAACCTGGGCTGAACAGATGGGTTGGAGATGTAACTCCTGAATATAAAGGCAGCAGGCGTTATCCTGAGAAGAGACTAGAGACTGGCCTGTGTTAATCATTTTGTCCTTACATCTGTAGAACCTTTCACAGTTCAATTGTTTGTATCTCTGAGAGCCAAGATACATCTTGTGAAGGAAAAGAGGTAGATGCTGAATGCCCAGGCTCTAGAGTAGGTACCTGGCTCACAACATCTGACCTGGGAAGGCTAACTCACACCAGACTCCACATGTCACTTCGAGGCTTTTGTAGGGTATGGAGCAGGAAAGATCTTCCATCAGCAGAGCTAAGTACACATGCTGATTGCATTTTTTCCCAGGGTCAGAACATTGAGATCTGATCCTGCCAGTGGTGTAACCTCAGTAAGGAGGGCCCTAGGCAGACGGACAACCAGATAGGTCCAGTCCAGTCTTTGCATCAGACACATCTATAGACAGGTTAGAAATGGTAACATCCTGAAAAATAAGCAGGTCCTTTTAGAACATGTTGGTACCTTAGAATCACGTGTGAAAGGAACTAGAATTTATGAGGGCAGTAACACATTAGTAGTCATTGCTTGCTCTGCTAAGTGCACAGAGTGAGTACGCTCCACCCTGTTTTCAGTCTTCTTGTCATTGCTGATTGGTCGGAAATGGATTCTGGTCTAAGCTGAGTCAGTTACGCTTCCTATCCCACTGGCTAGAGTTGATTTTTTGGAAATGAGCAATTAGGTTAGGGTGGGCAGTTGAAGTGTTTCCCAGGATTGTTTTTCCTTAGGTTATTTCTGGTGACACAGTGGGGTGGGATGGGCCTGGAGCCACTGACTGTCATGATTCTTGTGGCTTGAGAAAGACTAGGAGAAGAAAGCTGACAGGCGGAGAGACTGAGATGGGAGCTGCCTGGAATCTCAGTCAAGTCCTGCCCCTGGAATCAGTTGACCTTCAGGCCTTGAATTCTACAGTTCGATTATATAAGTTAAAGAAAAATCCACTGGCTTCTTGCAACGAAAAGAATGCAGAGAAATTCATATGTGGGATAAAAAGCAGTACATTTCTAAAAGTAAGCATTGCACATCCAACTCGTCTCAGAATCTCTACTCTCTGTTGTCACAGCACGATCTGTTCTGAGTAGACCCAGTGGGATTTCTGATAAAAATTAATTAAAGCTCTATCATTCCAGGTCCCTAATGGATAGTGAATGTTTGTCTACAGATCTACTGGGGAAAGCCACACAGGGAAACCTCCAGAGAAATGAGAGCATCTGCAGGATATGCTTTGTGTTTCAGGGATACGTTTTTAGTTCAGGAACCAACTGAAAGGACAGAGTAAGCCTTGGGCAAGATCAAGGCAAGAGGACAATCAGAGAGAAGTCAAGAGCCAGTTCCAGCAATCGGGGTCTTGAAATCCCTAGGACCCAGGCAGCTGTGGCACTAAATTGTAGGAGAACACACAAAGGTCTGGTAGCTCTTTGGCAGAAAGGTTTAGGGATAGCAAAGAGGGTAAGAGCTGCTGGTCAGTTAGCTAAGTCAGCTCCTGAATTTTGCCTTTCCCCCAACATGCTCTTGTGCTCATTTATTCGTTTCATTTATTTCTGTTTTATTCTATTTCTAGACAGAGTTTCCTGTGTTCTAGGGTGCTCTTGAACTTGTGTAGTCAAGGATGACCTCAAACTCCTGCTCTTTCTGCCTCTACATTCCAAGTGCTATTTCACTTATTCTTGTCTTAGTGAGGGTTTTACTGCTGTGAACAGATACCATGACCAAGGCAACTCTTATAAGGACAACATTTAATTGGGGCTGGCTTACAGGTTCAGAGTTTCAATCCATTATCATCAAGGTGGGAGCATGGCAGTGTCAAAGCAGGCATGGCATAGGAGGAGCTGAGAGTTCTACATCTTCATCTGAAGCTCCTATGTGGTTAGGGGAGTCTTACTGCCCACCCCCACAGTGACATACTTCCTTCAACAAGGCCTCACCTACTCCAACAAGGCTACAGCTTCTCATAGTGCTACTCCCTGGGCCAAGCATATATAAATCATCACAATTTCTGTCTATATTTGAGTACCTACTATGCACCAGGCACTGTCCCATTGCACTGCTTCCCCTTGGTGTCCTGGTTCAGATGAGGTCCTCTGAGGTTGCACTCTGCTTATTTGTGTGTGGTAGAGGTGGGCCCAGAGGGCAGGTATTGTGTAGAAGACGAGGAGGAGGTGAGTGAAAAGAGTAGATTTGCATGAAGCAAGGCTGTAGCTGATACTCAGCTGAGTCCAGCGCCTGTGGAAAGGTAGAGTGGTCAGGTCACAGATGACATTACAGGTGGGCACTTTGAGTCCTGAAGAAAGGACATTTTCTCCTTGCAGTGTTCCCAAGAATACAAATTTCCGCAGAACACCGACTGTGGAAATCTCTTCCTCATTTTGGCTCTTGGTTGCTCCTTTATGGGGGTGGTGAAAAGGAATGGTATCTGCTGGCTTTCAGTAGATTGACAGCCCCATCCTACTTAGTGATTCCCAAGCATGGAAAGAGGTAAAGAAAAGACAGGCTCATTAGAAACTCAAACTGTCTGGTGCTTGTCTACAAGAAGAGGCCAACAGAGTTTAAAGTGGATCCATAGAAAAATGCAAAGGAAGTGTTGTCATGAGCTGTGAGAAGAAAACTTAGTTTGATTCCATAAAATAACTCTTACATGATTGACCAAAGGGACGGCGCCACCACAGACACATTGGTCAGCGTATCCTGGTTATCATGAGGCTGAATGTTCCATAGGAAAGACTTAGTGGTGGAGTTGTAGTCTCAGTGGAGATAACCTCTCCAGAAAGTTGCTCTACTCAAGTTCCAGAAAGACCGACAACATAATAATGATGTTTAGTGATAGCAAAGGAAACCTAAGAGAAAAAAAGAGTCATTGAATTGGAATCCAGGATTTAGATCCTAATATTTCCTGGAAGCATCATATTATATTAATAAATTAATTGTTTAATACAGGTAAGTTATTTTATGCAAATAAATTTCTATTTGATACAAACTAGGTGGGTTTTCATGGATGACCAACATTTGTGGAGGCTCTACAATGGTGGCGTGTGAGCCTTTGGAGATTCTTATTTTAACTTCCCGTACTGCTCAGGATTTCATGGGCCTGTTGATCTACAGCTGTCCTCCAGACAATAAGCCTTTGCTCCACAGGGTCCTGTAGCATGAGGCACTTGTGAATTGTACTGTGAAGACCTCACTTGACTCAATTCTGCTTGTGATAATGGTGGACTAAAGAGTATCCACCTACACTTCCCACTACAAAACAAAAACAAACAAAGAAACGAACCCTGGAAGTTTTAATATAAAAAGGGACATTTGATGGCTATTGAGAGGTCTGTAGTGAGCTAGAGCTGGAAAAAGTCTGGAGAGAAGGGAGACTCACTGAGGTGAGTGTCCTGTCCCAAATATCTCTTCCCTTCAAGAGGTTTCTTTGATCATCAAGCATCAGGAACTGATGAGAGCCTGAGAAACCAAGCAGAAAATGACTTCTAAGAGACATAACATGAGCAGGGCCTATCATCAGTTCCTCATGGCTGGGCAGACAGAGAGGGGAAGTCTGGGGTTACAGAGACAGCCAAGTTTTGATTGGCGAAAGTCCTGCAGAAAATGACTCAGTCTATACTATTTAGCCACTCATGGATCAAAAGGAGGTGGCTAAGAGGTAAAGTTGCCAGAGAGAACTTGCTCACAGTGCTGGAGAAAAGCTGAACCTCACGCTCATCCGAGGAATAAAAACTCTCCTCTGTATTCTATAATCTGGAACTGGAAACGATCCCTCTTAAAATCCTTCCATGTCTGAAGTTAAAAACATAATGGATAGGTTAACGGCATGCAAATGCTGTCTGAAGAAATGTTTAGCCATTGAAAGATGAACAAACCATAAAACACACAGTCTGAAGCATGAAGAATTTGTGTTCGTTTATTTGTTTTTTATGTATAGAAAATACAAGGGGGAAAGTGCTGGAAACAGACAGCATAGATGGTTAGACCAAATACACATAGATGGGAACTCCTGGGAAACAAAGTAGACGACTTAGAAGTAAAATTTCAAGGGATGGGGTTTTTCACATCTGAGACTGGTGATATCAAGGTACAAAGTCAGGACACATTATAAAACACAGTAGTACAAATACAAAGAAAAACACAACTAACCATATCAGAATACAAATTCTAGTATGAGAAATACAGAATGCACATCTCAGTCATATGAGAGGAAGAGAGAAAAAAGAGAATGAGAAACATAGAAGAGGCATAGCTAGAAAGCAAATAAAAGGTGATCAATATTAACTAAAATGTGAGAAGTTATATTAAAAGTGTCTGACTTGATAGTCTGGTTAAAATACAGAAAGGAATGAGAAAAACACACACAGCTGTGTGCCTCTTAGTAAGAAATAGACCCTATGTATAAGAACTCAAGGGAAATAGATTGTAAGGCAAAGCATACTGCTAGAAATGAAAAGGATATTTTAAAAGTCCATCCTGTAGGAAGACAATTTATTATTATTGAAACCTATTAAAGGAACTTCAAAATGTGTAAAGCAAACCTCTGAATATAAATATGAACTAGGGTTCATAGTTCTAGTTGAGTTTTTAAAACTAACTTTCAATAATAAGAAAAAAGTTCACATCAGTAGCAACAAAAAATTCAGAGAACTTAATGAGTAAATGTGTTCAATTATAACGGAATATTTAGAAGAAAATATCTAGTAATTACAGAATATACAATTTTCAAATAATTACAGGTCAAACTATAAATCAATAACAAAACCAACTACATCCTATATTTGGGAATTAAATGATATGTGAAGTTGAAGTTTCTGAATATGTTATACAATGCAGACTCACATGGTGCTTTGTTGAGGCAAGACCGGTGGAAGGGCATGTGACATTTGGAGAGAGTATAAATAGGACTCAATGGACAGTGATGGTGTGCTTGCATAGCAAGCCTTGTAATGCTTCATTGGTCTCAAGTCCTCTCTGATCTTCACTTCATTGAGAAAGGCACAGCAAAGAACTTCTCTTGGTACCCTGGCTCATCCTGGTCACTCCCGCTGACTCATGCAGATTAGGCGGAGGCCTGGCTGTTTCTGCTGGATTATGCCACTACTGCTGATTGGTGTTTCTTATCCTGACACTACTGAACTGGACTGCTGGTATCCTGACAAACAGAGATCGAATCACCACAATGTACTTCTAAACAGATATACATCCCCTCGTCCTGCTTACCATCTTTTCTCCCCTACCTTGGTATGGTGGGCTAAAAGAGGGGTTGGAGCATTTGAGAACCCTTATTAAAAGCAGGTTTTGAAAAATCTAAGCCCACAGGTATATATCCAAGTGTCAGGAGTCAAAGAGAAGATGCAGTAAAACCTTGAGAATCTTATGGATGAAATTACAATGAAAATCTTATATCCTAAATTGTGTAACTGAAGTTAAAGGCATACTTAGAAGAAACATTTATTTTTTAATTTTTATTTTATGTGCACTGATGTTTTGCCTACATGTGTCTGTGTGAAGGTATCGGAACTCCTGGAACTGTTGCAGACAGTGGTGAGCTGCCACATGGGTGCTAGGAATAGAACCTGGGTCCTGTGGAAGAACAGCCAGCTCTCTTAACCACTGAGCCATCTCTCCAGCCCTGAAATATTTTATCTTTAAATGCATATGTTAAAAAAATATTTAAATTATTTAAGCTTATATCTCAACAAACTAGAATGGCAAATTAAAATAAGGTAGAAGAACTAAAACGAGAAAAGAGTAAATATGAGGGGAATTAAATGGGAAAAGTCATAAAATAGAGGAAATCAGTTAATCTAAATTGGCTCTTTGAAAAATCTCATAAAATTGGAAAATCTGTAGGAAGATTAATGAGAGAATATGAACATAAATGGCCACTGTCTTGTATGGAAAATCAACTATCACTGAAGACTCTACTAAACTTCAGAATATTGTTGCTGTTATAAAAACTTTCAGTGTCCACAAGACCTGCACAGCATCAAACCAGACAGAATCACAGTACTGAAGAAGGGACATGGACACAAAGTCCCACCCCTAATGAAGAAGCTATTTCAACTAACCTCTGCTGAGGATCCCCAGCAGGGGATCTGCTTCCTTTAGTGGAGTGACACTGGGTATATCATCCACATGCCAGGGTGGACTCCATGCCCAGGAGTATCTGGCCAACACAAAACAGACTCTGGGCTTTTGCATGTGTTTCTTGTTTTGTTTAGTCTTAGTTTTGTTTTGTTTTGTTTTGTCTTTTGTTGAAGTTGTTTACTTTATTTTAGTTTACTTAGGACTTTCAGAGCAGAAGAACATGAGGCTGGGTGGATCAAGAGGCAGAAAGGATCTGGAAGGAGTTAGGGGAGGGGCAAGAATAAGATAAAAATATATTGTATGAAATTTTTAATAAAAATGTATTAAAAACAAAAAGCTTTGTAACCTAACTTAAAATTTCAGATGAATGAACACCTTCTAATTAGACTTACCCCTATTTAAAAATTAATCAGATAGTAACAGTCATCCCACCCCAAGCCAGATGGTTTCTCCAGTGAACTCTTGAAACATTTAAAATACAAATAGAAGAATTAAACAAATTCTTACTAGAATTTAAAAAGTGTAAATGATTCTAACTCATTTTATGAACTCAAATAATTTTTATGCCCAAACTTCATAATAGCCACAAAAAAAGAGTAGAAATGTCCTTAAGAATATAAATGTTTCTTTAGGTCTGTGGATTGTAGTGTGGTTATCCTGTACTTTATAGCTAATATCCACTTACAAGTGAGTATGTATCATACATGTCCATTTGGGTCTGGGTTACTTCACTCAGGATAGTATTTTCTTGTTCTAATCGTTTGTCTGCAAATTTCATGGTGCCTTTTGCTTTAATAGCTGAGTAGCATTCCATTCTGTCGTTGTACCACATTTTCTTTATCCATTCTTCTGTTGAGGGACATCTAGGTTGTTTCAAGTTTCTAGCTATTATGAAAAAAGCTGCTATGACAAAGTAGAGTAAATGCCCTTGTGGTATAGCGGGGACATCATTTCTATATATGTCCAGGAATGATATAGCTAGGTCTTGGGATGGATCTATTCCCAATTTTCTGAGAAACCTCTAAATTGATTTCCAAAATAGTTATGCAAGTTTACACTCCCACCAGCAGTGGAGGAGAGTTCCCCTGCTCCCCATCCTAGCCAGCATGTGCTGTCACTTGAGTTTTTGATCTTAGCTATTCTGACATGTCTAAGATCGAATCTCAGAATTGTTTTGATTTGAATTGTTTTGTTTTGATGACTAAGTGCTTCTTGGCCATTAGAGAGTCTCTGTTGAGAATTCTCTGTTTAGTTCTGTACCCTATTTGGTTTGTTAGTGTCAAATTTCTTGAGTTCTTTATATATTTTGGATAATAGTCCTCCATCAGATGTAGGGTTGGTGAAGATCTTTTCCCATTATGTAGGATGCCATTTTGTTCTATTGGGATGGTGTCTTAGTCAGGGTTCTCTAGAGTCACAGAACTTATGGGAAGTCTCTATATAGTAAGAGAATTGGTTGATGACTTACAGTCTGTAGTTCAACTCCACAACAATGATCATCAGCAGCTGTGAATGGAAGTCCAAGAATCTAGTGGTGGCTCAGTCCCACAAGGCAGGCAGGCAGGCAGGCAAAAAAGAGAAACTCTTTCTTCTTCCAATGTCCTTAAGTAAATCTCCAGCAGAAGGTGTGTCCCAGATTAAAAGTGTGTGCCACCATGCCTGGGTCTGGGACTTGCTTTGTCCCAGGTGACCTTGAATTCAGAGATCTCCTTGCCTTAAGCTCCTGGGATTCATAGCCACTTTGCCTCAAGATCTCCATACCAAGTTAGAGTTGGATCCAGGTTAGAAACTTGTGTCTCCCAGCCTCAAGATCAGGATCACAGATGAGCCTTCCAATTCTGGATTGTAGTTTATTCCAGATAAAGTCAAATTGACAACCAGGAATATATACTACAGATGGGGAAGGCTACAGGGAGTATATGGGGGTGACCCTAGCTGAGATTCCTACGAGCAGGGGATATAGAGACTGAAGCAGCCACCTTCTGTAGCCAGGCAGGACTCCCAGTGGAAGAAGAGGGACATCAGTCCACCCACAAAACCTTCAGCTCAGAATTAGTCCTGCCTGCAAGATGCGCAGGGATAAAGATGGAGCAGAGACTTTAGGGAATAGTCAGCCAATGATTGGCCCAATAGGGAATAGTCAGCCAATGATTGGCCCAATAGGGAATAGTCAGCCAATGATTGGCCCAATAGGGAATAGTCAGCCAATGATTGGCCCAATAGGGAATAGTCAGCCAATGATTGGCCCAACCTGAGACCCATCCCATGGGAGTGGGCCAATCCCGACACTATTAATTACACTCTACCATACTTGCAGACAGAAGCCTAATACATCCGGTAGCTGATGCAAACATTAGGCAGAGCTCAGGGAGTCCTGTGGAAGAGTATGGGATAGGATTGAGCATGCTAGATGGTTTAAGAACACTATAGATCTACAGAGTCAAATAGCTTGGGCCCATGGGGGTTCAGAGAGACTGGACTGAAGATCATGCAGGAGCTGGGCATAGGTTGGAGGTCCCCTACACATTTGGAGCAGATGGGTAGCTTGGCTTTTAGGTGGGTCCTGTAACAATTGGAGCAGAGGCTGTCTCTGACTCTGTTGCCTGGCATTGGATCCACTTCCCCTGGCTGGGCTGCCTGGTTAGGCCCCAGTGGGAGAGGATTCACTTAGTCCTGCTTCACCTTGATGTCCCAGATCTGTATGGTACCCAAGCGGGGCTCACTCTTCTCTGAGGAGAAGAAGAGGGGATGGTGGGGGGAGGGATTTGTGAGAGTGAGACTGGGAGGAGAGGAGGGAAAGGAGCCTCAATCACAATGATGTAAAGTGAATAAATTAATTAATGGAAAAAGAACATAAATGAAAAACATGGAAAAGTAATTAATACGATTTTATATACATTCACAGTGTATATGAAAAACTAACCAACCAAGCAAACACATACACCCATCCCATGTTTAAGTCCTAATTAAAAAGAACAAAGTATAATGGTGCATATGTATGAAAATACCATAATGGGAATCATTACTTTGTATATTACCCTAAAATATTAAAACAAAAAGAATGTTTTTATCATTCTGAAATTTCACTAAAAAATACTTTCAGCATGAGAAGAATGAATCATCTGGTAGAATGTCCCCAGTTACAGACCAGTTGTCACAGTAGCTTTCATGGTGCCCATTTGCAATGTGCCTGACACTGTGACAATACATAATCTCATTTAATCCTCATAAATCCCCACGTAGATAGGTTTTCATCTTATAGATGAGGAAGGAGAGACTCAGAGGCATGCACCTTGCCCAACAGTCAAGACCGAAGGAACAGTGTCGTCATTGTGCCCTCTTCTCAGGCACGGCCTCTTCGTTTGCTTTTTCTTCCCATCTTCCAGAAGGAGGTCACAGACTCAACCTCCCACTGCTCTCCAACCCCCAGATGCTCTACAAAGCCTGCTCCAACCTCACTTTCTCGTTATGACTTACTGTCTGTCCTTCCATCAAGAGTCAGCAGGTTATGGCAGACCAGGTGACAAAAGGAGCCATGATTCATCCAATAAAAAAAGAACACATTTGATGCCCAAGCCTAATGTCTCAAACTTATGAAGCATGGGAGAGTTCTTCTGTGTGGGTAAAGACACCTGAAAGTTCTAAATCAGGCAATCTGATATAAGGTTACAAATGGTTTGACTTCTTAATTAAATTAATTAATTAATTAAATGAGGTGTTCGTGTGTGTGTGTGTGTGTCTGTTGTCTGTGTGTGTCTGTCTGTCTGTGTGTCTGTGTATATGTGCTTACCTGTGAACATTCTCTCACTGATATCTTAGGGTCAATATTGCTGTAGTAAAATACCATGTCCAAAACTGAGTTGGGGAGAAAAGGTTTCCATATTACAGCTTATCATCAAAAGCAATGAGGACAGGAACTGAAGCAGGCAGCAACCTGGAGGTAAGAGTAACTGATACAGAGACCATCAGGGAGTGCTGCTTACTGCTTGCTCCCTATGGCTTGCTCAGCCTGGTTTCATATAGAACCCTGGACTAATGTGCCCAGAGCTTAACCAGTCCCACAGCTCTCTGTGTCCAAATTCCGTGAGGAAGAGAGCTGGACTCTCAGAAGTGTTGACATTCCTGAGAGCTCAAAGGAGACAACTACTTCTGCTCACATTCCTGGCCCAAAAGAAACCTGCCTAGTGCCCTCTGAACACAGGAACCTAGGAGCAGACAAGGAGAGCATCCTTCCAGTCTCTGCCTGTGCTCAGAGCTGAAAGCCAGTTGCCAGGAGTACTGACACACCTGAGAGCAGAGGTAAGACCACCACTTCTGCTCCGAGCAACTGGCCTGGAGGCCTCAGGACACACAGACCCGGAAGCAGTCTGGGACAGGATCCTTCTGGTTTCTCCCTGTGCCCATAGCGCTCTATACCCAGATCTGGCTGAAAGAAAACAGGTCTAGAGAAGTGCTGACACAGACTCACGGGAGGGTCAAGGATGTGGAGAAAGAGGAACATTCCTCCATTATTGGTGGACTGCAAACTGATACAAACTCTCTGGAAATCAGTCTGGAGGTTCCTCAGAAAATTGGACATTGCACTATCTGAGGACCCAGCTATACCTCTCCTGGGCATATACCCAAAAGATGCTCCAACATACAACAAAGACACATGCTCCACTATGTTCATAGTAGCCTTATTTATAAAAGCCAGAAGCTGGAAAGAACCCAGATGCCCTTCAACATAGGAATGGATTAAAAAATGTAGTACATCTACACAATGGAGTACTACACAGCTATTAAAAACAATGACTTCATGAAAGTCATAGGCAAATGGAATGAACTAGAAAATATCATCCTGAGTGAGGTAACCCAATCATAGAAAAACACACATGGTATGCACTCACTGATAAGTGGATATTCGCCCAAAAGCTCGAATTACCTAAGATGCAATCCATGGACCACATGAAACTCAAGAAGAAGGATGACCAAAATTTTGTTGCTTCACTCCTTCTTAGAAAAGGGAACAAAGGGGTTGGGGATTTAACTCAGTGGTAGAGCGGTTGCCTAGCAAGCGCAAGGCCCTGGGTTCGGTCCCCAGCCCCGAAAAAAAAAAAAAAAAAAAAAGAAAGGGGAACAAACATATCCATAGGAGGGGATAGGGAGGCAAAGTTTAGAGTAGAGACTGAAGGAACTCCATTCAGAGCCTGCCCTGCATGGGGCCCATACATATACAGCCACCAAAACTAGATAAGATGAATGAAGCTAAGAAGTGCAAGCTCACAGGAACTGGATATAGATCTCTCCTGAGAGACACAGCCAGAGCAGGTCAAATACAGAGGTGAATGTCAGAAGCAAACCACTGAACTGAGAATGGGACCTCTGTTGGAGGAATTAGAGAAAGGATTGAAAGAGCTGAAGGAGCTTGCAACCCTATAAGAACAACAATGTCAACCAACCAGAGCTTTCAGGGACTAAACCACTACCAAAAGACTATACATGGACTGACCCATGGCTCCAAGTGCATATGTAGCAGAGGATGGCCTTGCTGGGCACCAATGGAAGGAGAAGCCCTTGGTCCTGCCAAGGTTGGACCCCCAGTGTAGGATATTTTGGGGGAGCAGTAAGTGGAGGTGAAGGGGGAAGAGTTAGGGGGCTTATGTACAGGAAACCGGGAAAGGGAATAACATTTGAAATGTAAATAAATACCCAATGTGTGTGTGTGTGTGTGTGTGTGTGTGTGTGTGTGTGAGAGAGAGAGAGAGAGAGAGAGAGAGAGAGAGAGAGAGAGAGAGAGAGAGACAGAACAACACAGGTAAACAAGTAGAAGCCCTTAAAGAAGAAATACAAAAATCCCTTAAAGAATTACAGGAAAACACAACCAAACAGGTGAAGGAATTGAACAAAACCATACAGGATTTAAAAATGGAAATAGAAACAATAAAGAAAGCAAAAAGGGGGACAACCCTGGAGATAGAAAACCCAAAAAAGAGATAAGGAGTCATAGATGCGAACATCACCAACAGAATACAAGAGATAGAAGAGACAATCTCAGGGGCAGAAAATACCATAGAACACATTGGCACAACCATCAAAGAAAACGTGAAACACAGAAAGCTCCTAACCCAAAACATCCAGAAAATCCAGGACACAACGAGAAGATCAGACCTAAGGATAATAGGTATAGAAGAGAGTGAAGACTCCCAACTTAAAGGGCCAGTAAATATCTTCAACAAAATTATAGAGGAAAACTTCCCTAACCTAAAGGAAGAGTTGCACATAAATATACAAGAAGCCTACAGAACTCCAAATAAATTGGACCAGAAAAGAGAAACTCCTCCTATCACATAATATCCAAAACTCCAAATGTACAAAACAAACAAAGAATATTAAAAGAAGTAAGGGAAAAAAGTCAAGTGACGTATAAAGGCAGATCTATCAGAATTATGCCAGACTTCTCACCAGAGACTATGAAAGACAGCAGTCCTGGGCAGATGTCATACAGACCCTAAGAGAACACAAATGTCAGTCTAGGCTACATGCTCAATTAACATAGATAGAGAAGCCAAGATATTCCATGACAAAACCAAATTTACACAATATCTTTCAAAAAATACAGCCCCACAAAGGATAATAGATGGAAAACTCCAACACAAGGAGGCAAGCTACACCCTAGAAAAAGCAAGAAAGTAATCTTGTTGCAAAGAAACAAAGGAAGAGAGACACACAAACATAACACCTTTAACAACAAAAATAACAGGAAGCAACAACCATTATTCCTTAATACTCTTAACATCAATGGACTCCATTCCCTAATAAAACGACATAGACTAACAGACTGGATACATAAAGAGGACCCAGCATTTTGCTGTATACAAGAAATATAACTCAGTGACAAAGACAGACACTACCTCAGAGTAAAAGGCTGGGGAAACAATTTTCCAAGCAAATGGTCCCAAGAAACAAGCAGGAGTAGCCATTCTAACATCAAATAAAATCGATTTTCAACCAAAAGTCATCAAAAAAGATAAGGAAGGCACTTCATATTCATCAAAGGAAAAATCCACCAAGATAAACTCTCAATCCTTAATATCTATGCCCCAAATACAAGGGCATCTACATTCATAAAAGAAACCTTACTAAAACTCAAAGCACACATTGCACTTCACACAATAATAGTGGGAGATTCCAACACCCTACTCTCACCAATGGACAGATCATGGAAACAGAAATTAAACAGAGATATAGAGAAACTAACAGAAGTTATGGACCAAATGGATTTAACAGATATTCATAGAACATTTCATCCTAAAATAAAACAATATACCGTCTTCTCAACACCTCATGGTAACTGCTCCAAAATTGACCATATAATCAGTCACAAAACAAGCCTCAACAGATACAAGAAGATTGAAATAATCCCATGCAACCTATCAGATCACCACAGATGAAGGCTGGTCTTCAATAAGAACAAAAATGACAGAA
This sequence comes from Rattus rattus, assembly GCF_011064425.1. Taxonomy (NCBI): domain Eukaryota; kingdom Metazoa; phylum Chordata; class Mammalia; order Rodentia; family Muridae; genus Rattus; species Rattus rattus. The sequence goes on from NC_046154.1 coordinate 117,796,445, forward strand.
AACTCACATATACATGGAAGTTGAACAACGCTCTATTTAATGATAACTTGGTAAGGAAGAAATAAAGAAAGAAATTAAAGGCTTCTTAGAATTTAATGAAAATGAAGGTACAACATACTCAAACTTATGGGACACAATGAAAGCTGTGCTAAGAGGAAAACTCATAGCTCTGAGTGCCTGCAGAAAGAAACAGGAGAGAGCATATGTCAGCAACTTGACAGCACACCTAAAAGCTCTAGAACAAAAAGAAGCAAATACACCCAGGAGGAGTAGAAGGCAGGAAATAATCAAACTCAGAGCTGAAATCAACCAAGTAGAAACAAAAAGGACCATAGAAAGAATCAACAGAACCAAAAGTTGGTTCTTTGAGAAAATCAACAAGATAGATAAACCCTTAGCCAGACTAACCAGAGGGCACAGAGAATGTGTCCAAATTAACAAAATCAGGAATGAAAGGGACACATAACAACAGAATCTGAGGAAATTAAAAAAATCATCAGATTCTACTATAAAGGCCTATATACAACAAAACTGTAAAGTCTGGAGGAAATGGACAATTTTCTAGACAGATACCAAGTACCAAAGTTAAATCGGGATCAGATAAACCATCTAAACAGTCCTATAACTCCTAAAGAAATAGATGCAGTTATTAAGTCTCCCAAGCAAATATCTCAGGACCAGATGGTTTTAGGGCAGAATTCTATCAGACCTTCATAAAAGACCCAATACCAATACTGTCCAAACTATTCCATAAAATAAAAACAGAAGGAGCGCTACCCAATCCCTTCTGTGAAGCCACAATTACACTTATACCTAAACCACACAATGACCCAACAAAGAAAGAGAACTTCAAACCAATTTCCCTTATGAATATCGATACAAAAAATATAATAATTATTATAAATATTATTATAAAATTATAAATTTTATAAATAATAATAAATAAATAATAATTATAAATATTATTATAAAATTATAAATTTTATAAATAATAATAAATAAATAATAATTATAAATATTATTATAAAATTATAAATTTTATAAATAATAATAAATAATAATTATAAATATTATTATAAAATTATAAATTTTTAATATTATAAAATTATAATAAAATTATCAGAAACCGAATCCAAGAACACATCAAAACGATCATCCATCATGATCAAGTAGGCTTCATCCCAGGGATGCAGGGATGGTTCAATATATGAAAATTCATCAACATAATCCACTGTGTAAACAAACTTAAAGGAGAAAAACCCCACATGATCATCTCATTAGATGCTGAGAAAGTATTTGACAAAATTTAACACCCCTTCATGTTAAAAATCTTGGAAAGATCAAGAATTCAAGGCCCATATTTAAACACAGTAAAAGCAATAGACAGCAAACCAGAAGCCAATATCAAACTAAATGGAGAGAAATTGAAGCAATCCCACTAAAATCAGGCACTAGACAGGGGTGCCCAATATCTTCCTACTTATTCAATATAGTACTCAAAGTCCTAACCAGAGCAGTTAGACAACAATAGGAGGTCAAAGGGATACAAATTGGAAAGGAAGAAGTCAAAATATCACTATTTGCAGAGGGTATGATGGTATACCTCAGTGACTACAAAAGTTCCAGCAGAGAACTACTAAGCCTGTTAAACAACTTCAGCAAAGTGGCTGGGTATAAAATTAACTCAAACAAATCAGTAGCCTTCCTCTACTCAATGGATAAACAGGCTGAGAACGAAATTAGGGAAATGACACCCTTCACAATAGTCACACATAACATAAAATACCTCAGTGTGACTCTAATCAAGGAAGTGAAAGATGTATATGACAAGAGTTTCAAGTCTCTGAAGAAAGAAATTGAAGACCTCAGAAGATGGAAAGACCTCCCATGCACATGGATTGGCAGGATTAATATAGTAAAAATGGCCATTTTGCCAAAAACAAACTACAAATTCAATGCAATCCTCATCAAAACTCCAACTCAGTTCTTCATAGAGTTAGAAAGAGCAATTTGCAAATTCATTTGGAATAACAAAAAACCCAGGATAGTGAAAACTATCCTCAACAATAAAAGAACTTCTGGGGGAATCACCATTCCTGACCTCAAGCTGAATTACAAAGCAATGGTCCTAAAAACTGTATCATACTGGTATAGAGACAGACATGTAGATCAGTGAAATAGAATTGAAGACCCAGAAATGAACCCACACACCTATGGTCATTTGATCTTTGACAAAGGAGCTAAAACCAACCAGTGGAAAAAAGACAATATTTTCAACAAATGGTGCTGGTTCAACTGGAGGTTAGGATGTAGAAGAATGCAAATTGACCCATTCTTATCGGCCTGTACAAAGTTTAAGACCATGTGGATCAAGGACCTCCACATAAAACCAGATACACTCAAACCAATAGAAGAAAAAGTGGGGAAGAGCCTTGAACACATGGGCACTGGGGAAAATTTCCTGAACAAAACACCAATAGATTATGCTCTAAGATCAAGGATTGACACATGCATACACACACATACACACACACACACACACACACACACACACACACACACACACACACACATACACACAACTTACATGTAGGAAGTTGAGACCAAGACAATGATGTGGCACTTTCTGGTTGGGTCATGTGATACAGACTCACAGGATGTTTGACTAAAATGGACTCATGTGACGTTTTGCTAAGGTAAGACCAGTGGGCTAGAAAGGGGATCAAAGCATTTGAGAACCCATATTAAAAAAGGGTTTTGAAAAGTCTAAGTCCACAAGGCAACTGTGTCTCATTTTCAGGCTCCCTTACTCTCAGTTCTGTTTCATTTCTTATGTTAACCATAGTACCTTAACGGGATAAGATTGCCTCACCAAACAGTACAATGTGACACAGTAGAACATTCGATATCTCCAAGCGAGGTAAGCATAGGGAACTCTAGGAGATTGTGAACTAATACCACTTGTCGTATTTCTCCACACAAGAAGATCTAGAAAGAGTAATTCATAGATGACAAGGAGGAAACATCAGGTTTCCCAAGCCAGGGTAGAGGGTGAACTCAGGAGTCAGATCACATCCCTACTGTTTAATAACTGCATAAATTTTAGCAAACTACTGCTCTGAACTTTGGATTCTTTGGCGTATTATAATACAACTTTCTTATGCACTTTTTTGGTATCATCTATATACATTCTTCTTTATCTATGGAGAGGGCCCAATTTTTTTTATAAGATATTCAAAATGATGTCTCTGACCGTCAGTGAAATATAATCATGGTAATAACAACCTCATCTAAGTAAGTTTTTCTGGAGCCTACAAGAGATTATTGCCGGCCTCTTAACTGGCATTTAGAAAAGGTGAAGGCCTTCCTACACGTATGTTTTCTTTCACACATGTCATCCACAGTGGTTTCAGTAAGAGTGGTCCCAATAGGCTCATGTATTTGAATGCTTAGTCACCAGGGACAGCACCTATTTGAAAAAATTAGAAGGATCCAAAGATGTGGGCTTGTTGGAGTAGGTGTAGTCTTATTGGAGGAAATGTGTCACTAGAGGTGGACTTTGGGATTTCAAAAACTCGGCCTGGCAAGGTGAGACTACACTTGTAGTCTCAGTAGCTTGGAAGGCTGGGGCAGGATTGTGCTTGAGAGTTCAAGGCCAGCTCATGTCAGGACATGACGTTCTCTCTCTCTCTCTCTCTCTCTCTCTCTCTCTCTCTCTCTCTCTCTCTCTCTCTCTTTCTCTCTCTCTCTCTGCCATGCTTCCTGCCATGATGACAATGAAATTGTAAGCAAGCCCCCAATGAAATGCTTTCTTTCAAAATAGTTGCCATGGTGCTACTGATTCATCACAGCAAGAAAAGAGTGACTAGGGTACAATCATTTGTATAAAAATGGGGGAAAGTGATGACTTCAACAGCACATATATTAAAAACTAGATCAATGCAAAGAAATTTAGCATAGCCCCTGAGCAGGGAAGACATAAAATTGTGATACAATCCATAATTTTGAAAAATGGGGAAAATAATTGTCTTTTTTCCCTATAGGCCCAAACTGCTTTTGTATCTGTGAAATCTTTCCGGAAGGGTACACACATAAAGAACTAATGGCATTGTGTGTCACTAAGGCAGACAATAGGCACCTTCAGAGCACCGAGGAAGGGAGAATGCTCACCTACATAAGCTTATTCATTCTTTCCCACTTTCTGAACTTTTAAATACACTAACTGACCATTTGCTCAGAAAATAAACTTGAAGTTGGTATGGTGATGCACAGTTGTAGTCTCAGAACTACTGAGGCTGAGGCAGCAAGATTGCTTGAACATAGGTGTTCAAGACCAACCTGGCCAACACAGAGACCCCCATCTCAAACAACGTCAAAGCACAAAAAAACTTTTAAAATTATAAAGAGTTATGAGAAAACATTTTTGTCATTTGAAATAACTGATCTTTAAAATTTTTCATTGAGTAACAACTAGAGAAATTTATTTTAGAATACGTTTGTATTTTAAGGATGATTATGTCAAGTTTGTTAACACAAATATCACCTCATATACTTCTATACGGTAAAGACATTTCAAATGTACTCTTTTAGCAAACTTGAAGTATGCATCATTATTCATTGCATAGTGGGTCTTGAGAACTGTTCTCCTAATGAATTTTGTGACGTTGGTCAACATTCTCCAACCTACTCTCAGTCCTGGTGTTTCCCCATTCTACACGTTCACAAATCAGGTTTGTTAGACGTTACATTTGAGTAGGATCACATGGTGCTTGTCTTTCTCAGTCTGGTTTATTTCACTTAACACATGTTCTGGGTTCACCCATGTTAACATGGACACTGAATCTCTATCTCATGTTGAGGAGAATCTTACCATAGATTTCTCTCTCATTTCCTTCATTTGCTCACTTACATCTTTTTATCTTGATTCAGTGCCCGGCTATTGCCAATAATGCTGCCCCTGGGTGTGGGAGCGCTTATTTTAATTTCTTTAGAGAGGCAGGCCCCGGAGTTGGTGGGCCATTTGTAATTCTAGGCTTAGGTTTTAAATTAAAGAATTCTCTCCCTCTATCATTTTCTCTCTCCTCCCTCTCCTTCCCCACTCGTGTGTGTGTGTGTGTGTGTGTGTGTGTGTGTGTGTGTGTGCACGCGCTTTGAGATGTGGGTGCTCAAAAAGGTTATACACAGGTCTTAGATCCTTAATGTTGGAGTTAAAGGCAGTTGAGAATCACCTGAGGTAGGAGCTGAGAACCGAACTCTGGTCCTCTGCAAAGAACAGCAAGTGCTTAACAGCTGAGCCATTTTTTCAGCCTCTATGTTTAGTTTCTGCTTGTTGTTAAGTTCGTGCCATAAATATTAATTTAATGGGCTAAAATTAATGTTGTTATTGGTCAACTTAGATAACCGCAAATTAAATATTCTACCTAGGGACATTCTCTCCAGCTTCCAGTTGTAGCTGCCCAAAATAGATGCAGAGAATAAATGAGCTTGTTTTATTTCTTGTTATTTCAGCCGTTCTGTCTGGATTTGCCCCTAAGGTTTGGATCTAGCCACCTTTGCTGACTCTAAGGACTATCTCCAAGGCCCATACATTGTCTTACAAGTGCTTAATAGCTCAGAATCTTAATCCTTTCTGAGTATCTGATGGGATATGTCTCAAGTCTCAGGCAAATAAGATGCACTTCTGAGCTATCCATCTGTCCTCGTAGGGAATGGCCTGCCCGTGACTTTCAGGCCTTCATATTTGTTTAGCCACACAGAAACGGAACTCAGTTTTATTAGGAGAAATTCTGTACTGGAGATTGCCTATTTAACTTGGCCCATCCTGACCGCACACCAACACCTTAACTATAACAGGTAGAGATGGGCTTTGTTGTGGAGTCTCCACCTTGTGATACTCAGCTGGATTGCTTAATTGGATTTTTTTTTTATTAAGTTACAAATAGTTTTATTCCAAATGGCTAAGCTCTCACACTTTAATTAAAGCTTCATAAAGTATTGATGTGTTCTGAAATACTGATGGCCAATTCTGGGCTAAATGTTCAGTGTCTTCTTACTAGGTGATGACTTAGTAGCTAAGGTATAGGTCACTTTACCCTTTTTTGTGTTAGGGGATTATCTTTGGTCCCACAAGAACTTATGGTACCATCTTATGTTAAAAGTTCCTCCCCCACCCTCCCTTTCTGGTGTCTTTACAACGTAATTCTTGATTCTGTAAACACGATGTTTTGAAAGTAGCACTGTCAACGAATTTGTACTGCCCAGTGTCCACCCACACCAGTCTCTTAGTGGAATTCTACAGACTTCTGCTTACACTGATGGGTTAAATGTCAGGGGCATCTTCTAATGTCCCTACAGGATGAGGGCTCTCTGTTCTTTTGGATAGCTACCTTATCTTTGCAGCATTGGGGCCCTTCACCTTTTCTCCAGCCAGTAGAGATGGGGCATTTCAAACCTCTCCATAGCAGAAAAGGCAACTTTTTGTTGGGCTATGAAGAGATGTGTGTGTGTGTGTGTGTGTGTGTGTGTGTGTTGTATAAGAGATAGAGATAGAGAGTTAGAGATAGATAGATAGATAGATAGATAGATAGATAGATAGATAGATAGATAGATAGATAGAAAGATAGATTAAGCTTTGCACATTTGCTATATGGCATTAGGTATTGAATTAAACATCCATCTGGAAGGGGTCAGGGGTAAGGATGACTTAAAGACTTTCTACTTATTCACCTTATGCTCCAGACTATGAACTGAGGAGTGGGGCAATGCGTCCTGTCTTAGTCAGGGTTTCTACTCCTACACAAAACATCATGACCAAGAAGCAAGTTGGAGAAGAAAGGATTTATTCAGCTTACACTTTCACACTGCTGTTCATCACCAGAGGAAGTCAGGACTGGAACTCAAGCAGGTCAGGAAGCAGGAGCTGATGCAGACAGAGGCCATGGAGGAATGTTACTTACTGGCTTGCTTCCCCTGACTTGCTCAGCTTGTTTTCTTATAGAACCCAGGGCCACCAGCCCAGGGATGGTACCACCCACAAGGGGCCCTCTGCCCTTGATCAGTAATTGAGAAAATGCCTTACAGCTGGGTCTCATGGAGGCATTTACTCAACTGAGGCTCCTTTCTGTGATAACTCCAGCTTGTGTCAAGTCGACACACAAAATCAGCCAGTACATATGCCTACCCTCCCTGAGCTGACCTCTCTAAGGTTCCCCAATCAGACTTCAGCAGACTGGCTTTATAACTGAATCCCAAAGTAATTGACTCTCCATTTCTGAAGTATTCAAAATTTATTTTCAGTAAACTGATATCATGAAATGGGTATTATGCAAGATTCCTGGCACAAGAAAAGTAGGTTTATCTAGAACCTTCACTCATGTATAAATAACACCCATGTCTTCCTTCAAGTTCATATCCATTCGACTGCATGGTTATGGATTTCAGATCACCAGTGTTGAGTCCAGATGTAGACATCTCAATCCCAAAGTCTTGGTCCTGAATACTGGGAACACAGTGTCCTACATTGCTTCTTGCTTCCTTTCTCTACCATATTGTAAAATGTACAATTGCGATTTGGATGACTTGGTTAGGGATGCGGATGCTATGAGTGTTGAGTCTTGCACAGGAAAGGTTAGGTGCTGGATCAAGGCAGTTTCACAGAGGCTCTTCTTCACGGTGATTAAATCTCTACTGAGACATTGAAAAAGTACAGAAACCTCCCTTTTGCTGACTTGATATATTTCTCAGTACCACAAAGCATATGCAGGTTCCTGAGAAGGAGCTTCTGGGGCTGGAGGCTTGGATTATCCCACTGCAGTTGGCCGAGAGCCCAGATGATGGGATCTTCACCTACAGGTCAACTCTCAGAGTCTAGGAACTTCCAAACACAGTGTTCATAGGCCGCATTTCTCCTGTAAGAGTCTAAAGATCGTATAAAGGAAAGAGGAAAACCACAAAGCTACTTGGGTTCCGGTTGGGTTAGATCCTGGCACTGGGGAAGACCTCACCCACTGTTTGGCATTACGAGTGTTTCTATAACCCAGGTCAGTTGCAGCTGTCCCGGCGGACAACAAAGCTGCCTTTTATAAAGAGTGTGGGTGTTGAGTATGGATGTCTCTGTAGCCCTACTATGATATTGAAGGCTGGGAGGATTCCTGGAGAGCTCCCGATCTTTGTTTACATTGGGAGGCCAAAGAAGCTGGGTTCTGATGTCATTGAGGGATTGTGTAGTCCAGGTAGCAACAACTGGACAGATGCGGTCCCAGGGAGGCATGAAGCATTGCAAGCAGCACTGATTTCCTTCAGACCTCTTTGTCTCTGACCGACTGTCACCAGGAGGTGCCACCCACTCTGGGAGAGGGGTTTCTATCCTCAGTTAGCCTTTCCTAGAAATGTCCTCACAGACACACTCACAGACATATTTTTATTTGCTTCCATATTCAGTCAAGATGCCAATCAAGACTTAACGCTCATGACTATGTGTGTCATTTGGGTGTAGCCTTGCTAATCGACAAATATGGGGCTGGAACTTTGGTTCAGTCCTGGAAAGCTTGGTCCCTGCTTGGTAAGGAACAAATCAAGCATAGGTTTGGAGTTGTTTCTATTGTTATCACAGAAGGAGATGGTATAGGGTAGCCCCAAGATTTGAAGAGGAGTTATAAAATTTAATTCAAGGCATTTTGTTGGAGTGTGTTTGCTTCATACAGTATTGGGCTTCCTAAATTTATCTCAAGAACTTCATGTACTTGGACATGTTCACCGAGTTCATCCTCTTCCACTCACACACGCCCTTTCCTTTGGCTAGTCTTTCCCTTTTTCTATTCGTCCATGTTCATATCATTCACAGATGTGTGTATGTATGTGTGTGTGTGTGTGTGTGTGTGTGTGTGTGTAAATATGTATCCTTATAGAATTTTAAGAGCCACAAAGAAGCAAAAACATGAGACATTTGTCTGACTCTGGCTTTTTTAACATGATGCTCTCTATGTCCATTTTCTAGAAAATGGCATAATTTCACCTTTTTTCCAGTTTAAAATGACTCTTTTGTATGTATCTCACATTTTTCTTATCTTTGAATCTATTGAACACTTAACCTAATTCCATAACTTGGCCGTTGTGAAATGCTGCAACAAATATAATGGTCCAGGCATACCTGAGGTATGTAGTCTTAGAGTCTGGGATATATACCCAGGAGTGGTATAGCTGGGGCGTGTGGTGCTCTATTTTCAGGTTTTTGGGGAATTTCCGTACTGATTTTTATAGTGGGTGGGCCAATCTGCATCCATGCCAGAAGTACGCAAGGTTCTCATTTCCTCGGATTATTTGTTTGTTTCTTTCTTTTTAATTTTTTGCTTTATTTCTTAATTTCTTTTTGAAATTACAATGTAATTACAACGTTTCCCCTTTGCATTTATATTCCTAAATTTAATCAGTGCATACAATGTCACCTCTCTATATCTTTTCAGGGATAATCATTTGTTGTGTGACTTTTCCTAAGGAGATATGTCTACTCCCACCAGATAGAGTTCAGGATAGACCAAAGTAGATAAACCAATGAGTTTTATTAGAGTTATTTTCAGTAGTTTGATGAGGGGTTATTTGCAGAAAATGGTTCAAAGACAGCTGAATTACCAAAGCCAAGCCTAGCACATAAAATGACAACTCATAAAATCTGAGACCCGGGAGCATACCGTGCAGCCTGTAGGCCACTCCACAGGTTGTAGAGTTTCCCTTTCAAGGGACTCCATTGGTTTCTGCTCCTTATAGGCAGTTGGTCTGGTCTGAGAATCTTCTTTGCAGGTTAGATTGTTGGAGAGTGGTTCTCAGAAGTCTTTTTGCTTACTCTTGGGAGAAAAGGGCTCACCAAACCTGGTCAGTTTCAGGAACTGCCTGAAGCCATTTAGAGTTGTTTGCCTTCTGGAAGGAGCTTTCTTGAAGGACTGGATTTTTTTAATCTTGAAGGAAACTGCTACACAGCACGGTTGGCGCTGAACCACTGATTGGTGTGCTCTATCCTGGGGAGGAGACGTCCTTGCTCAGCTCGTTTGAGCAGTCATATTGATCAGACATTATGAGTATAGAGTCTACATTACAAAGAGACAATCTCACAGGAAACTCTCAGGTCCTCTGGTTCTTGCCGTCTTTCCACAACCTCTTCTGCACTGTTCCATAAGTCTTACGTATGGGAGTATTTTGTATCCATTTGGACCAGGATCCACAGCTGTGCAATTGACTGACTGTGGTGTTCTGTAGTAGTCTCTGTCTATTGCAAAGAGAAATTTCCTTGATGAGGAATGAAGACTACACTTATCTGTTGTTGACTAACAGATAAGTTATCTGAAGACTAACTTATAGGTTGTTGTTAAGGGTTATGCTGATATAGTAGGTGCTGTAAAGTCTTCTCCAAGAACCACAACATCCTTGGCACTGAGCAGTTGCTAAGTTTCTAGTGTCAAGCATGACCTCCCTCTTGTTGAAGGGGTCACAAGTTCAATTAGAGAACTATTGGTTTCTACCAAGGTATGCATGCCACTACTGCCCCCTTATGGTTATTGTGCCATGCTGGTGATTGATGTAGTTCACTGGCATCATAGCTGGGTAAGATGTTGTTTGCCTCCCTCCCTTGGAAGCTTGCATGGTGCTTTCTGGTTCCATAAAAGCTAGCCTTCAGGAAGAAGGCATTCACGTCAATTCCAGCTAAGGCGTCTCTAGGCCCTGTTTTTTTTTTTTTTTTTTTTTTTTTTTTTTTTATTAACTTGAATATTTCTTATATACATTTCGAGTGTTATTCCCTTTCCGGTTTCCGGGCAAACATCCCCTTCCCTCCCTCCCCTTCCTTATGGGTGTTCCCCTCCTCACCCTCTCCCCATTGCCGCCCTCCCCCCAACAGTCTAGTTCACTGGGGGTTCAGTCTTAGCAGGACCCAGTGCTTCCCCTTCCACTGGTGCTCTTACTAGGATATTCATTGCTACCTATGAGGTCAGAGTCCAGGGTCAGTCCATGTATAGTCTTTAGGTAGTGGCTTAGTCCCTGGAAGCTCTGGTTGCTTGGCATTGTTGTACATATGGGGTCTCGAGCCCCTTCAAGCTCTTCCAGTTCTTTCTCTGATTCCTTCAACGGGGGTCCTATTCTCAGTTCAGTGGTTTGCTGCTGGCATTCGCCTCTGTATTTGCTGTATTCTGGCTGTGTCTCTCAGGAGCGATCTACATCCGGCTCCTGTCGGTCTGCACTTCTTTGCTTCATCCATCTTGTCTAATTGGGTGGCTGTATATATATATACATGTGGGGCAGGCTCTGAATGGGTGTCCTTCAGTCTCTGTTTTAATCTTTGCCTCTCTTCCCTGCCAAGGGTATTCTTGTTCCCTTTTAAAGAAGGAGTGAAGCATTCACATTTTGATCATCCGCCTTGAGTTTCATTTGTTCTAGGCATCTAGGGTAATTCAAGCATTTGGGCTAATAGCCACTTATCAATGAGTGCATACCATGTATGTCTTTCTGTGATTGGGTTAGCTCACTCAGGATGATATTTTCCAGTTCAACCATTTGCCTACGAATTTCATAAAGTCGTTGTTTTGATAGCTGAGTAATATTCCATTGTGTAGATGTACCACATTTTCTGTATCCATTCCTCTGTTGAAGGGCATCTGGGTTCTTTCCAGCTTCTGGCTATTATAAATAAGGCTGCGATGAACATAGTGGAGCACGTGTCTTTTTTTTATATGTTGGGGCATCTTTTGGGTATATGCCCAAGAGAGGTATAGCTGGATCCTCAGGCAGTTCAATGTCCAATTTTCTGAGGAACCTCCAGACTGATTTCCAGAATGGTTGTACCAGTCTGCAATCCCACCAACAATGGAGGAGTGTTCCTCTTTCTCCGATCCTCGCCAGCATCTGCTGTCACCTGAGTTTTTGATCTTAGCCATTCTCACTGGTGTGAGGTGAAATCTCAGGGTTGTTTTGATTTGCATTTCCCTGATGACTAAAGATGATGAACATTTCTTTAGGTGTTTCTCAGCCATTTGGCATTCCTCAGCTGTGAATTCTTTGTTTAGCTCTGAACCCCATTTTTTAATAGGGTTATTTGTCTCCCTGTGGTCTAACTTTTTTGAGTTCTTTGTATATTTTTGGATATAAGGCCTCTATCTGTTGTAGGATTGGTAAAGATCTTTTTCCCAATCTGTTGGTTGCCCGTTTTGTCCCAACCACAGTGTCTTTGTCTTTACAGAAGCTTTGTAGTTTTATGAGATCCCATTTGTCGATTCTTGATCTTAGAGCATAAGCCATTGGTGTTTTGTTCAGGAAATTTTTTCCAGTGCCCATGTGTTCCAGATGCTTCCCTAGTTTTTCTTCTATTAGTTTGAGTGTATCTGGTTTGATGTGGAGGTCCTTGATCCACTTGGACTTAAGCTTTGTACAGGGTGATAAGCATGGATCGATCTGCATTCTTCTACATGTTGACCTCCAGTTGAACCAGCACCATTTGCTGAAAATGCTATCTTTTTTCCATTGGATGGATTTGGCTCCTTTGTCAAAAATCAAGTGACCATAGGTGTGTGGGTTCATTTCTGGGTCTTCAATTCTATTCCATTGGTCTATCTGTCTGTCTCTGTACCAATACCATGCAGTTTTTATCACTATTGCTCTGTAATACTGCTTGAGTTCAGGGATAGTGATTCCCCTAAAGTCCTTTTTATTGTTGAGGATAGTTTTAGCTATCCTGGGTTTTTGTTATTCCAGATGAATTTGCAAATTGTTCTGTCTAACTCTTTGAAGAATTGGATTGGTATTTTGATGGGGATTGCATTGATAGGCCCTGTTTCTTAATGATAGTCATTCCGAATGGGGTGAGATGAAATCTCAATATGATTTTAATTTTCTTTTTTTTTCTCCATCTTTATTAAATTGGGTATTTCTTATTTACATTTTGATTGTTATTCCCTTTCCCGGTTTCTGGGCCAACATCCCCCTAACCCCTCCCCCTCCCCTTCTTTATGGGTGTTCCCCTCCCAATCCTCCCCCCATTGCCGCCCTCCCCCAACAATCTAGTTCACTGGGGGGTTCAGTCTTAGCAGGACCCAGGGCGTCCCCTTCCACTGGTGCTCTTACTAGGATATTCATTGCTACCTATGAGGTTGGAGTCCAGGGTCAGTCCATGTATAGTCTTTGGGTAGTGGCTTAGTCCCTGGAAGCTCTGGTTGGTTGACCTTGTTGTTCATATGGGGTCTCGAGCCCCTTCAAGCTCTTTCAGTGCTTTCTCACCCAGGATGATTTTAATTATCAATCCCTACTCGCTAAAGATATTGAGCATCAAAATGGGTATTTAAAAGCCATTCTGTTGACACCATCTTTGTGACCCATATATTCATACTCGGTTGTGTGGGTAGTCTTTGAATGACTTGCTTTTCAGTAGGAATTCTTGCTCCTTTGTCTAGAAACAGACTTTCCTACCTAGTAGTAATTTTGTCTCTTTGCTTCAGTGTCCTAGATTCACACAGACTAAACTGATAACAACTTTGCCAATAGAGACTCAAAGCAAGGCTAAACTGTTGGTTTGCAATAATTCCTTCAATTCACCATGGGGACTTTGGGCAGTTCTAGGATAAAGAGATCTTTTTAAAAACCCCAGACCCTCCTTGTCATTCTTGCAGCTGTTATTCTGTCTCTCTTCTTTCTCTTCCTCTTTCTACTTCTTCCTCTGAGACATCACTATGTAACTTAGGCTGGCCTCAAACTCATAATCTTTCTGCCATTACTATAGGGTTAAAACGTCTGAGTTCACTTCTGGGTCTTGAAACTCCACCTGAGCTAAAAAATCCCAGTAATCCCTGAGATTGTCTCAAGCTCTGGACTTGAAATTCCACCAATCCTCACCCTAGAAAGCTTCCCTCCCACCCAAGAAACTCTATACAAAGCCTGCCTCCTGCTCATTTCTCTGCTGCTTCTTGCCCAAGCAGAGGCACCCACCCTCTTGTATCTTTCCCAGTAGATCTCTTCTATAAAGTGTGCTTTTCTGTGTGACTTTGTGCTACTCCTTGGCTCCCGACTGCCAGCTTCCCCTTTGGAGCTGCAACACTTCCACTGGGGAAAGCTTCCCCCTCCAAGCTCCAACACGTGTATCAGGAAAACCTTTTCTCTCAGAGATGTTACTGGCACGTACCTCCAAGTTCGGCCTGCAGCTGATTCTTGACATGTGGTCTCTTAATTAATTACAGCTCCAAATAAGAGGTTCCGAAAATTTCTCTCTATTTGTGAGAGTAGAAACTGCTTTATTTACCCAGACTAATCAGATCAATCAGATTAACCCATGGCAAGAGAATTCATTTTCCAACAGACTTTAGAAAAGGAGTTGAGGGCCATCTGGAGGTGCTTCGATTCCTGCTGCTGTTTCCTTAACATTTTAATGGTTGAAATAGTAGCTATGCAAAGCTATGGGTGCCTGGTAGGGGAAAGACTGAGAAATAGCACAACTAGGAGAGAACTCTTTTATCTATTCTACTCCTGAGTGAATAGATTCCAGAGATACTGACAAACAGTTATAATGCACAGGACAACTGCTTAAAACAAACAATTATCTAGCTCAAGATAACCATAATGATGTAGTTGTGGAACCATCTGAAGACAGCTTAGGAAACATAGTTGATATTGAGGCCAGTCCCAATTACTTGCTGTGTGTAACAAGAATGCTGCATTTGGCAGCATACTGTTGTTATATCTGGGCATTTATGAGTGGCACATTTATTTACTGATGTTCTTTCATTAGGGCAAGAAGGAAAGGTACTGGTTATTTGCTCTAACTGCCTGGAATGTTTTAGGCGTCACTTTCTAGTCTAGACATGAGTATCCATATTGTCTACACAATTTAAAGGAGGTAGCCACCTCTGAAGCTGTGACTGTCTTATAAACCCAATGCTTCAGAAGCCCTCTCCATCCCCACAAAGCAGCAAGGCTGTTCCCACCTCGTATGGTTCATAATGCCATCGTTGATTTCTTCAGGGATGAATTTCCACAGCTCTATGAGGCAAACACTGAGTACTTTAAAAAGTCTGTCTCTAATCTCGGGGACAGACCTAATCCAGTTTAAAAGCTCCAGCCAGAGCTTTCTCCATCCTGGTTAAGAGAAGGGATGGTAAGTTCCACCCTTTGTAGCGAATACTGAGGAATTACACAACATCCAGCTGAAAGACCTCTCTTTGGTTGGTTTTGGAAATAGTACATGAATCAAAGTAGACCTCTGGCAACTGAATTTAGGTTCAAGAATGGAAAAAGTAGAGAGGCTTTTTCTAGACTTTGAGTGGGCATTTCAAAGCCTAGGGTAAACCTAGGAACTGGGAATGCCTCTGTTCTTTTTAAACCTTAATCAGTTAATTAATTGTATTCGTGCATGTGTGAGTGCATTCGTGCATGTGCAGTACATGCATACATGTGCAGGTACATGCGTGCATGTGGAGGTACATGCGTGCATGTGGAGTTTTACTTCCTAGAGCTGCTTCGTACTTTGCGTTTTTGAGACGTTCTCTTATTGGCCTGGGGTTCATCCCATAGGCCAGGAAGGCTGGCCAGAGAGCCCCAGGGTTCTGCCCTCTCCACCTTCCCAGTGCTGGAATTATGGGTACACAATACCATACCTGCATTTATTTTCCTAATGTGGGTTATGTGGCTTGAGTCAAGTCTCCATGCTTTTAAGGCAAGTATTTGCTAAGTATTCTATCTCACCAACCTTACTCATTTATCTTTGAAATAGGACTCGTGGCCTAGGCTGGTCTTGAACTTGTAACCTCAAGTAGTCCTCTGTCCTCGGCCTCCCAAGGAGCTGGGGTTACAGGCATATATCATCTTGCCTACCCAGTGGTGATAATTTATAGCCTTGCTCATAACTAAACAAATCTAGAGTTAGGGCTCAGTTTTGGTAATATAAAGAAACAACCCAACACAAGCGTTCTTTATCTGGAGGCGAAGGGACGGCTTAGTGGTTAAAAGCACACACTCCTCTTGCTGAGAACCCAAGTCAAGTTCCCCGACCCAAGTGCAACTGCTCAGAACCACCCATCATTCCATTTCCAGGGAATCTGATGCCCTCTTCTGGACTCAACAGGTGCTTTTACTCACAAGTGACTACACACACACACACACACACACACACACACACACACACACACACACACACACACAGAGCATAATGAAAAGTAAAAATAAATCATATAAATATTTTACTTATTTCTGAGAATTTCATATATAAGTGTCTTAGTTATGAGTTTCCACTGCAGTGAAGAGACACCATGACCAAGGCAACCCTTATAAAGGGCAACACTTAACTGAGGCTGGCTGACAGGTTCAGAGGTTCAGTCCATTATCATCATGGCAGGAAGCATAGCAGCATCCAGGCAGGCCTGGTGCTGGAGGAGCCAAGGGCTCTACATCTTGATCCAGAGACAGTCAGAGGGAGACTCTTCTGCAGGCAGCTAGAAGAAACTCTCTTCTGCACTGGGTAGAGCTTGAGCATAGGAACCTCAAAGCCCACCCCGACAGTGACACACTTCCTCCAACAAGACCACACCTCCTAACAGTTCCACTCCCAGTGCCAAGCATATTCAAACCACCACAGTAAGTATTGCATTTGCATAATTTCCCCTTCCTTTTCTCCACCCAACTCCTCTGCGTTCCTTACTCCTTCTCAAATTCATTGCCTCTTATTTTTAAGTATTAATGTTATATATATTTACACACACACACACACAAAACATGGTGTGTGTGTGTGTGTGTATAAACACAGTCTGCTCAGTTAATTTCATGTTGCTTATATGTAAATGTGTTTAGGCATGATCACTTCAGATTGAATAACACATCAAGGGGCTTTTCCATGCATAAAACAGATTGTTCATTTCCCTGATTGCCTGTAGGCTTTTATCTGGAGGAAGGACCTTGGAACATTCTCCCATCCATGTTAGCATGTCAATTCATACCGTCAATTTTCAGGTCTTGTTTAGGTATCGGTGTGATCTCATGGGTACAGATTCCCTGTCGTATAGAAAAAACACAATCTCAAAGCAGATCCCTGATTTTTTGCCTCTTACAATTTTTTGCCTCCTCTGTACTAGGTTACCCTCAGGGTCTTGGATTCACTGGTCACTGGTAGCTGGATAGGCTTACCATGTTAGACACAGACTCTGTGATGGCTATTCCTTGTCGTTGACTTGACTTCATCTGGAATGAACTACAATCCAGAAATGGAGGCCTCACCTGTGACCCAGATCTTGAGGCTGAAGACACAGGCTTCTGACCTGGATCCTGACATGGAGATCTTGAGGCATAGTAGCCATGAAAAGCTTTTGCTCGCCCTTTAATCCCAGGACACTGAAGCAAGCAGATCTCTGAATTCAAGGCCAGCCTGGGACAAAGCAAGTTGCAGATCCAGACATGGAGGTACACACCTTTAATCTGGGCCACATCTTCTGCTGGAGGTCCACATAAGGACATTGGAAGAAGAAAAAGTCTCTCCTTCAACTGCTTGCACTTACTTGCCAGCACATCTGTTGGAACCTACTTCTTCGGGATTCCAGCTTATAAGAAAACCAGTCGAAACATCACGCCTCATGGGACTCAGGATCTACTAGATTTTTGGACTTCCCATTCACAGCTGCCCATTGTTGAGTTAGTCCTTCCTCCAGACTACAGACTGTGAATCATTACAATAAATTTCCTTAATATAGAGAGACATTCCATAAGTACTGTGACTCTGGAGAACCCTGACTAATACAGGCTCTCTCCTATTGAGCAGACCTTGAGTCCAATAAGAAAACTGCTGGTTACTCTAGAATATAAGTGTGACTAGTGCCTATTTCAGAGTTTCTTACCATTCTGGTCATTGCTGTAGTCACAGCTTAGAAAGACTATTGATTACCTTCCCCACTTGGCAGCTTGCATAAGCTCCTTCCAATACTAAATGCTAGTCTTAAGGGAGGAGTCTTCCAGGTTGATTCTAGCTCAGCTCTTCCAAGTCCTCTGTCCAAAGTGTATGGTATCTTCATTTCCTGGTAGGAAACTGTCCTAGTTGGGTATCTACTGATGTGATAAAACACCATGGTCAAAGCAACTTTGGGAGGAAAGGATTTAATTGGCTTATACATCCACATTGTTCATCAGCAAAAGGAAGTCAGCACAGGAGCTCAAACATGGCAGGATCCCGGAGGTAGTAGCTGATGCAGAGGCCACTGAGAGGTGTTGCTTATTGGCTTGCTTTCCATGACTTGCTCAGTTTGCTTTCCTATAGAACCCAGGACCTGGGCTGGAGAGATGGCTCAGTGGTTAAGAGCACTGGCTGCTCCTTCCAGAGGTCCTGAGTTCAATTCCCAGCACCCACATGGTGGCTCATAATCATATCTATATTGAGTTCTGATGCCTTCTTCTGGCGTACAGCTGTACGTTCAGATAAAGCACTCATTAATTAATTAATAGATCAGTTAATTAAACCCAGAACCACCAGCCCAGGAATAGCCCCACCCACAATGGGCTGGGAGCTCCTATATCAATTAAGAAAATGCCCTGTAGTTCTCAATCTTCCTAATCTGTGAACATTTAATACAGTTCTTCATGTTACGGTGACCCCTAACCATAAAATTATTTTGTTACTACTTTATTACTGTAATTGTGCTACTGTTATGAGTCATAATCTAAAGATCTGATATACAGGGTATGTATGTCCCCCCACCTAAAGGGGTTGTGAACCACAGGTTAAGAACTGCTCCCCTACAGACTTGCCTACAGCTCAATTTTATGTAGGCATTTTCTTAATTGAGGTTCCCCTCTCTCAGATGATTTTAGCTTGGGTCAAGCTGTCATAAAATTATCCAGAACAGAAACCAAGAGCCACAACAATATCCTATACTGTTTTCAGGATCTCTTGGACTCCCCTGATCATCAACGCAAAAGGAGGTTTCCCAAGGGTGGCACTGGAATTTTTGTTAAATAGTCTGTTGCTTTTGGAGGAAGCACTGTCATCCCAATATATATTTTTATTTGTGTATATAATATACTTATATGCATGGAATCGTAAGTAAGCATAGAATAATATGATTCCTTGTGACTTTTTCAAACTTCCCTAGGGTTATTTCTCTCTCCTCCCTTCCCTCTCCCTCTGTGCCACCCTCTCACGCTACCCAAGGAAGTCTCTGCTCCCTTCCTGTTTGTCCAGTTTCCTCCTCTGTAGCACTGGTGTCCTGCTATTGCCCTCTCTGGAGCTCCCCTTACTGGAAAGCTCTGCAACACGATTCCTTTCCTGTTATTCATGTTATCTGGGTGTGTGTTACATCTAAAGGTTTGGAGCTAGGACCAACAAATGGAGAGCGTGTTGCAGAGTTTGTCCTTCTGGGTCTGACTTACTTCACTTGATATAATATTTTCTAGTTCTACCCATTTACCTGAAATCTTCTTTTTCTTTTAAACTGCCAAGTAGCAGTCCAGAGTGTATATGTGCCACATTTCCATTGTGCATTCCAAAGTTGAAGGACATTTGTTTCTTTTTCATAACTATTGTGAATGGAATGGAAATGTACACGGGCGAACAAGTAAAACAGGATGTTGAGTCCTTTGAGAATATGCCAAGAGGCAGGATATCTAGGTCATAAATGGTAGGTCTCAAAAACGTAGGCAGTACCCTACAAGTTGTATAGATAGGATTTCATTTTCTCAAGAATAAATGCCAACAGTTGACCAATGGGACTCCATAAAACTAAAAGGGCTTCTACATAGCAAAGGGAAAACTCAACCAAGTGACTAGGAAGCCCACAAAATGGGAGAGGATTTTTGCCAGCTACACATCTGACAGAGGATTAATATCCACAATATATAATGAACACAAAAGGCAATGATTCAAGAGAACACACGGCCTAATTAAAAATGTCCCATGGAACCGAACAGAGAGTTCTCAAAAGAAATAAAAGTGGCTAAGAAACAGCTCAGCATCCTTAGAAATTGATGGAGTGCGTTTGAAAAGTACTTTGAGATTTCATCTTACCTGGTCAGAATGTCTAAGACTGACCACAAGTGATGGAGAAGATTTGGGGAAATTCTCCTTCGCTGCTGAAAGGATTGCCCTGGGTACAACCACTCTGAAAATCAGTGCTATGGACTCTCAGAGAGTAAAGAGGGAGGGAATGAGAGAGGAAAGGAGAGAAAGAGAGAGGGACAGAGAGAGAGAGGAGGGGGGCGAGGAAGTAGGTGGAGAGGATCTAGAGGAGTTGGAAAGGAAAAAGATTACGCTAAAAAACGATGTGAACATTCTTTAAATAAAAAATAAATTAATGAAGAAGCTAAAACAATTCTTAAAAATAATTTATATCTGATGCCCGTGACCCATCTTTCTTAGAGCTGTTTTTGGGTAAAGCATAAAACATTATTATTTAGACATTTAGACCGGGTAATTCTCATATCTGTCTGGAACATTTTAAATGTCAGTTTGTGTAGGCCTGGGTGCATCATCTTCCCAGTGGGATGAGAGCGAAACCCTTACAGAAGTGACATTCCAGACTAATGTTACATAATCCCAGAGACTTTTAATGGCCAACTGCTGCTTCTGGGGCCAGCTTGTTGCTGAGTTCCCCTGAAAAGACATGTCGATGAAAAGATATGTCAATGTCCCAACTGCCACTACCTCACAGGATTAGCTTATCTGAAAGTTGGGGCTTTATGGGGGCAAGGTCAAGCTAAAATGTAATTATTAGGATGGGTGCTAGTCCAGTGTGACTGACAGTCTCGGAAAAGGGGGAACTTTGAAGACGGAGGAAGACGCCCACATAGGAAGATACAAAGCAAAGCTAAGGAAGACAAAAACTGTGAGAAAACCAGCAGAAACGAGAAGAGAATCATGGGACAGATTTTTCCCTACAGACCTCAGGTGGTGAAGTCTTTGTCACCCTACTTTGTCAACAGTTTGACCTTGGCCTTTTCCTCCTCAGAACTGTGAGGAAGTAAGTTTAGTTGTCTGCGTCATCCTTTATTACAGAAGTCCTAAGGAACTGACACACGCATGGATCAAAACAATGGAGATGTTGATAGTCACTACCATCCCTGTATCCTTGAGCCCTCCTACCTAATGGTTCACAGAGCCTTGGCCCTGAACCGTGCACTGCATTGCCATTGTTTATACAAAGCTCCTATTC
This sequence comes from Rattus rattus, assembly GCF_011064425.1. Classification (NCBI taxonomy): domain Eukaryota; kingdom Metazoa; phylum Chordata; class Mammalia; order Rodentia; family Muridae; genus Rattus; species Rattus rattus. The sequence continues at coordinate 117,817,594 of NC_046154.1, forward strand.
GTGGTCCCCAGTGCAGCTCCCGAAGTTGTGAGGGTTCCGTGCCTCAGCTGCTGCCAGCTACAACTGGTTCAGGGCAAGGCCATGCTGAACTGACCCAGGAATACTGCCTTAGCTAATTTTCCTAATTGCCCAAATATTTGATAAGAAACAACTAAAGATAAGGAAGATCTATCTTGTCTACAAGTTCAGAGGATACAGTCCATCAGAGAGACTGGGCCCAGGAGTAGGGTTGAGCTATGATTCCCAAGTTCTGCACCCTAGCAATTCCCCTAGGCTTTCCTAGATCTCACAGCCTCCATAAACACCGTCGCCACCTCAGGACCAACTGTTTCAATACAAGAGCCAGTGGGAGACAGGGTGCATGCAAATCATCACGCAGGCATTAGAAATGTCTACTGGCACTCAAGAATCTTTTCATACATCACGCCTGCCAGTGTTACCCTACCCCTGCCAGCTTTTCTTGCTCCTTGGTTGAGAAGCTGTCACTGAAAGCCACTTCTGGCGGCACTCTCTCTTCGCTGTGCCAGATCCTCTCAAGAACTTTATTACCACCCAAAGACCAGTGGATTAAGAGCTCATGTGGCCGGATGTAGATCGCTCCTGAGAGACACAACCAGAATACAGCAAATACAGAGGCGAATGCCAGCAGCAAACCACTGAACTGAGAATGGGACCCCCGTTGAAGGAATCAGAGAAAGAACTGGAAGAGCTTGAAGGGGCTCGAGACCCCTTATGAACAACAATGCCAAGCAACCAGAGCTTCCAGGACTAAGCCACTACCTAAAGACTATACATGGACTGACCCTGGACTCTGACCTCATAGGTAGCAATGAATATCCTAGTAAGAGCACCAGTGGAAGGGAAGCCCTGGGTCCTGTAAGACTGAACCCCAGTGAACTAGACTGTTGGGGAGGGCGGCAATGGGGGAGGGTTGGGAGGGGGACACCTATAAGGAAGGGGAGGGGGAAGGGGATGTTTGCCTGAAACCGAAAGGGAATAACACTCAAAATGTATATAAGAAATACTCAAGTTAATAAAAAAAAAAAAAAGAGCTCATGTGGCCATATTTGCCTTTCTCCTGATGGTTCTAAAAAGCCTTTTGTTACTCAGATCGCTCTCAGCACCACATGCCTGTAGCCAGCAGGAGACAAGCACTCAGGAAGGTGGCTCTTGGCATGAGGTTGCCTATCCTGTTCTGGAGCAGGCAGGGTCCTATGGATTCAAGGGTAATTTCTCACGGTACCATATATACCTAGACTTCTAGGCTCACGTACTGAATGTGGACTATGTGCCAAGTGTTGTACACGATTTAAAATAATCCTAAAAGCAAAACTCACAAGGAAAGAATAACCATTTGTATTTGTTGATAAAGGAAGAGGAGCGTCAGAGGCCTCAAGCAGCTTGCTTGAGTTGCACACACACCAGTGTGAGGAGTTAAAAACTGAAACTGGAGTTTGACCGACTCCAGTGCACAGCACGTCCAAGTTCGGGACCTTGATGCTCATCGTGTAGGCTGCCTATACAATGCTCTAAGCTATAGACAAATAGCCATGATGTCCCTCCTTCCAGAGCCTCTGGCACAATTGGTAGGTTCACATGACTTTGCTAGGCAGACAGGTGAACAGCTTGTCTTGCCTTTCATACAGGGAAGAAAGGGTTTATGCTCTGTGGTGGATGTTGGAGGCTTGTTAATACAATTTCCTCCCGCTCTGTAGTCTAACAATTCTAGATACAGCTAATAAAAGGCAAACAGTGCTTCAAGTATCAGACATATGGTCCAAGGTACAACAGGGCTTCAGACTGGTCCCACTGGGGAAAATGGTTCAGACTTAGGCAGAGTGAGATTTTCTGCTTCTTGCTTCTGCCGCAGACTAGACTTGTGTCTTTAGGGAGAAAGGTTGTGTATATGGTGAGTTTCTCTTGGTCTATAAGTTGCCCGAAGTAAGTCAAGCTTCGTGTCTGGTCAAATGCAGGATACAGAATTCTATAGAGTGGATGGCTAGAGTGAGAGATGTAAGATAGGGAGGCAGGGGAAAGAGCTGGCTGGGTCACTTACCAAACACAAGCCCAGAGGGCAGACAGCCTTTATCCATAGATTGTGAACAGGTCTGAAATAGCTGGGAAAACAAGAAAGGACCAACGCCATCTTCATTCTGATTTGGGAGCCAGATCCTCTGGTGACTCTGGTGATGCCAGCTTCTCTTCCACTCACCGAGCAGATAAATGCCTTCCAGCTGGAGGACCAGGAGAAGAAGGAAAGAACTGGATCTATTCTCCTCTAAATGGCTTCCTCTCGGAATGGAATCTTTACACCAAAACAAGAAAAACAAGAATATCCCCGTGGTCACCAGCAGTGGTTTAGGATGTCCCGAATGCTTCAGTGAGGGTTGAGAGGAGGCTCACATTAGGGAACAGCAGTAGCATCTGGCCTTAGAGTCTGAGAGCAAGATTACCTCAGGCTCTCAGCAGATCGTGTCTCTCCATCCTGGGAGCTCTAAAGTTTCACGTATCCCTGAGTGCAGAAAAAACTGTTCTGTCATAATTTGTCTTCCCATCGCAGTGCTTGTGTAGTCTAGAGATTAAATTTCACACAGTTACTACATGAAAGTCTGTTAAGAACGGAACTTACGTGCCCAACACAGACACATTGGATGTGTGTCCAACATCGGGAGATCAGAACCAAGCGAGGAGCAGTTCCAGGGATGAGGACGGCTGTAGTGTGAAAGACTGTGCTATACTTAAAGCCTTAACTCACCTTTCTTTCCTGGTTGCTCGCAGCTTATCAAAGGTTGAAGATCTCTGTGGCTATTCAAGGCAGTTGGAACTAAACGTAAGAATCACTATTAAGGTGTGTTTTGCTTTTAAAACTGGAGAAGGCTGAATTTATATCATGTGTGCACCAGTGTAGGAGAGTCAGCCTGAATACATCCTCTCCAGCTTTTGTTTCTTGGAACTGAATTTGTACCACTGGTTTCAGGGATGCTGATAAACTCTCCTGTCATTTTTGGGTGGGCCAGGATGGTCTCTGAGATTCTGATTAGATGAATCAAGTTTCTGAGAGACTATAGTCTCTCCCTAGGACTCCTTAACACCCTCTGAAAATGTAAAATGTGTCCATAGAAAGCCCCCTGATTTCCATGTGAAAGGGTTTGAAATGGATTGTTACAATTGAGTCCTACCAGGTATGGACAGTAGGTTCAAATACACACTGAGGGGGCACCCAGTAATCCCTTGTCTTCCCAGAAACAGACTGCAAAAACATCATCCCCATTAAATGAGCTCTCGGGTCTCCAAGCGTTAACATTCTATAGTATACCGTGTAGTGTGCTGTTGGGGAGAATAATCATACTGATTATACCCAAACTGAGATGAAAAGCAAAATATATGCCTATGTATTGTAATGGAGTTAACCCGTATTTATAATGTGAAATCTAACTGGAAGAATAAAACAGGACATAAATACCACACTGAGAATTAACCTCTTCATGCTTTTCACACTTCTGTCCCTTCAGCCAGCTTTTGTTCTAGGAACCCAACTGCTGTATTGAGACTAAAATGTTCAAATACTCTGCTAAATGAAGCCACAGCTGCTCTGTCAGAAACATCGCATTAAAATGTGTTCCGAGACCATTTGGCAATGTTCTGAGGCTGACTTTCATTTCATAAGCTACAAAACCAGCTCTGGGCATTGGGAGGATTGCGAACAGTCCACACAGTCCTTGAAGGGAGGCCAGGGAGCTGGGGGAAGGTCTGCCACTGCTGAGCAAAGTGGAGGAGTGAATAGAGAATGAAACAGTATTTCTTTTAAGATACAGTTTTCTTTCTCTTCCTCTTCTTCTTTCACATTTCAACCTTATTCATAGGAGTCAAAATTCTAAAAGCACAAAAAGAAAGACAGTGACCCTGCCCCCTCTCTCCTACTCTCTCATCCACAGTTTCCCTACAAGCAACAGTGTTAACATTTTCTTGGGCAGACCTTCGGATTTATTCTATACAGATCTTATAGTGCCTCCCCAATTCTTTTCTACCTATAGTAATTGCAGTATTTACTATAGGTGATGACTCAGATCAGTTTAAATTCCATGTCTCGTGTCATGGGTGGAGTTAGGGATGCTTTCTGATATTTTAAGGAACATTTTTAGCCAGGCACACCTTCCAGTACTCAGGAAGTAGAAGCAGATAGATCTTTGTGAGTTTGAGGTCAGTCTCATCTATAGGGACTGCTGCAGGGCTACACAGTGAGACCCTAAAAAAATAAAATAAAATAAAAATTAAAAAATTAACATTAGTGTGGAGTGGTCACATAATGAGCTCTTGCAAAAATTGATTACATATTTTTTTTTCTTTTGGTCAGTGGGAGCTCATTCATCCTAGGGAATATACCCTTCTCTATCATATGATTGTAATCAGTAACCTACTTTGCTGGCTTCTGCTGGTCTTGGTCTGTTTGGAGCCATGGATCCTTTCCTGAATTCTGGGTGTTCTTCATAGATACGACTTTCCCATTCTGAGGTTCCGCCATCATTCTTCTGTGACTTCTCCCGGTTCTTTCATGACTATCAGCTTTAATAATCGGGGTGTTCTCCATTGGAATTCATTCTGGCTGCTGTGGTTTCTATTGTTACAGCGGTTTCTAATTTGGTCTTGAACCTTGAAAGCCATGGTCTAGGCGAGATCTGATGTGAAGTCTGGATGAGTGGCAGGCGAGACATGAAGAAGCGAAACCAGAACGTGTAAGATGGGAAAATACTAGAAAGGTTTATTCGTATCAGTTTTCAGTACATGCATGTGTGTGAGCGTACATGCATGCACATGCTTAGGGGAGTGGGGGTGAGGGGTGGGGTCCGGGGAGGGGTACGGTACCAGAAGAGGCCAGAAGAGTCAGGATCCCCTAGCTCTGGAGTTACAGGTGGCTATGACCTGCCTGATGTGAGTTCTAGGAATTGCAGTCCTGTCCGTTGCAAGGTCAGTACGTACCCATAACGGCTGAGCCACCGACCCAGCCACCCTGCCCTCTATTCACTTTATTCACAGGTCTCTAAGAGGTTAGTGGCTCTAACAAGAAACCAACAGGGAGCTAGGGGAGTGGCTTATTGGGTAAAGAGGTGAACAGGAACTTCCTGTTGTCTGGACTTCCTGTTGTCTGAACTTCCTGTTGACTAGACAGGAGCTCACCAATAGGTAAAGGGTGAGGGAGAGATACATTGTGGACCACACCTTTATTAAAGGCTGCGGGCTTAAGCAATACACTTCCTGCTTTCCCACGGGGGCTGCCCGTTTACTGGCTTTGATCTTTTATGCTGCTGTGGAATGTGTTTGGTTGGGGTCAGCGAAATTTGGAACAAGTAGGCTGAAACACAACCACCCGCACAGGCAAGGAAGATTTAATTAGGAAAAAAGAAATGGGGCAGGACCGGCTTGCAGACAACTTAAATCTGGCCAAAAAACGAATGCTGATGCAGCAGTTATAGTAACTACGACACTGGCGTAAGATGTTAGGCATGGATTCAAATTTATCTTTGTCTCCATGGCTAGGCAATGTCCCAATTTTCTATTCTACATGAGTCACCCTTCCGTCACCCTCCCCCCACTGACTTCAGGTGCGTACCCAGTCAATTTCTGGACATTTCTGTTTCATTATTCTGTCATTCTGATCACGGGCTAGTGCCACTGTCATCATAATATGTTTTGACATTTGATGAAGAAAACTCATCACTATCTTAGTCCAACTTATGTTGCCATAAATATTAATAAAAGAATCTCTACCATCCCTTGCTAGTGCCGGCTTTGGTGGGCCACATAGCATCCGTGAGGTATTTTCATCTTAGAGAGCAAAACATCTCAACCCAATTCACCATCTCACGCTGGCGCTGGCTACTCCCAGAGCCCAGCAGCAACTGCCCTCTTGCAACCCTCTTGTTGCAGACTCTGCTTACATTCCCAGCATCCATCCCCTACGGTTATAGTCACAATTCTCAGTAACTCATTAAAATAAAACTCAGTAAGATTGTAATCTAGCAATCTGATTTATATCTTAAATTCTCAATCCACAAAACACCCACATAATAAACTCACAACCAATTAATAGTGATAAAAACTGTCCACCTAGATTAAGACAAACTGTCCTATAAAAATCCATCCCTTAAAAAAAATATTCATAACTACTTGGGGCCATTTAAGGCCACACCGATCTGGGTCGTCTTCTGCCTCCATCTTGGTTCTTCCCCCTTTCTTTTCCTTACAAAAACTCTGCCCCCGCCTTACTTTTTCACTGCCCAATCACAGGCCTTTCCTTACCTTGTGCCAGCCCTCACCTGCATATAGACATCAACTACAAACTAAAGATTGGAAGGAATAATGTTGGCCGACTATAAAATCATACATACTGGTAGCTTCAAATTCTTATTTCACCACATCCTCAGGGAGCACGGGCATGTTGTCATATACTCTTAGGGCTGGCCACAATGTCAGGAAGGGAATTGATTCCCCAAACGCTAAATGTTATCTACAGGAAAAATGAAAAAGAAATAGGAAAGTCTTTTCAAAAGTGTGTGTCAGAGGACTTTAGAAGAACAAAAGGAGAAACTTAAAAACAAAAGCAAATAAGCAAGCAAGCACATGTACATGTACACACACACAGACACACACACACACATACACTCACACACATACACTCACACACATACACATACACACACATACACACATATACACACATATACACACACATACAAACACACATTCACACATTCACACACATACACACACACTCACACACATACACACATATATACGCATACACACACACATATACACTATACACATACATATACACATACACATACACACATATACACACTCACACACACATATACACATACACACATACATATACACATACACATACACATATACACACAAACACATATACATACTCACATACATATACACACATACACACACATACATACACACACACACACACACACATACATATACATACTTACACACATACACACACACACACCAAAATATCAAAAGGAACAAACAAGCAAACCTTTAGAAAGGGATTCTGCTTCCAACGCAGTGCAGAGGAGCTGGCCCTAGGAGGCCCATGATGGGTCACCAAAGAGGACACTCGGAGCCTTTATGTTACTGGATTTGCATCACACACTTCATTCAGGAGTGGCATAAAGTATCTAAAGGAGACGAAAGATTTAACGACCTGGAAAAAAATTCAAGATGAATATTGCTACCGGAAATCTCTGGCTCCATGGGCTGGAGAGATGGCTCAGCTAAGGATCCTGCTCAAGCACGAGGGACTGTGTTTGATGACCAGCACCCATGTCAAAAAGCCAGGCATGGTGGCACAGGCCTGCCGTCCCAGAACTGGGAGGCAGAGAGAGGGACCTTCCTGGGGCTTCCGGCCAGCTTTCCTAGTCTAACTGGTGAGCTCCAGACTCAGTGAGGGATTGAAGGAACAGTAAGGGACACTGAGGAAGATGCTCATCATTGATCTTTAACCCCAGATGTGTTGGGGAAAGAGGGAGGAAGGGACACCGCGAGGAGGGCGTGAGAAGAGGAGGAGAGGGGTCAGAGGGAGAGGTGTTGGTGGCTCCTCAGAGAAGCGGGTGTTACTGTCAGTAGAGATTCTGGGCAAATGTGACAAGTGGCTGCCAGCTCAAAGACACTGTCCCTGGAGGAGGAAGCAGGACGCAAACAGTCCTCAGGTCTCACACACCTTCCATCACAGGGTAGCTGTTTTTCTTGAGAACCTGTTTTACATACTGGTTAGACGTAACTTGAAGAACGTCGTTTATGCTTTTCTGTTAAGCCAGACTGTTTAGAAACCACAAACTTTAGCTCAACTTCCTCAGTGTGGACTCCCAGAATCTCCAGCATGTTGAAGGCTTCTTTCAGTCACGTGGCTTAGTCGGTAGAAAACAATTGTGATGCTCACAGACAGTTCACCAAGCAACGCATACTGAATACGTATTACATATGGTTCCATACAAACTGCTGTGCAGAAACACAGAGGTAAACGTCTCTTAGCATGCACATGGGTGTGGGAGGTAAATGTCTCTTAGCATGCACAGGGGTGTGGGGAAGTGCGGGGGCAAACATCTCATGGCAAAACGACTCGGGAAGCTATGAAAAAAATGTCCATAAAGAACATTTACCAGAAAAAAAAAATACGGGGCAAATCTGTGCTTTCTGAAAATGTCAATAGCAATATCTCAGGCCCTATAGTGTTTTTTCCAGAAATTTCTATCCTTAAGGGGTTCCTTTCCTCTTGAACCTGAAAAGTATATGAGGCTCAAACAAAGAGAAAGTGACAGACCTTTTGGAGACTAGGTTAGAAAGGCATCCGTTTCTTCCTTTTCTGACTCTCCTTCCCTTTTTCCCCTCCCCCAACCGCCTCACCCAACCTCTCAATCTCTTGGTCTCACTTTGAATCTTGAGCTCTAGCTCTCCTGATACTCACCTTGTGTGAGGAAAAACTCAGACCACCTCACAGGACGACGGGGCAGCTTGGAGAGGAACTGAGACCTCTGGCGGGCAGTGAGCAACCACAGCCATTTGCTCAGTGAATGAGTCTTGCTACTGAGGCTGTCCCTGGTTTAGAGCTTTGCACCTCAGGCTTCAATGCTGTGTGGACAGAGGCAATCCATAATCTCTGTGCCCCAAATCCTGACCCAAAAGATATATGAACATCATAAATACTTATTTATCATAAAAATGTAGAGTAACTCTGTCTGGGTCTTCACAGATGTGGTGGTGGGATCGTGGACACCAGACTCTGAAGTGCCCAAAATGTTTTTTTCTTTTATCGCAGTCTTCAAAGAACACACTGACTGATCACAATATCAATTCTTTAAACCATGCCCAGGACAGGGGTAAGCATATGACCCAAATACACCTGAACAGAGTCCTTCATGGATTAGAGTGAAGGGGGAGGTGTTGGTATTCTGTCGGAGCTCCACCCCCACAACTACTGGCAGCAGCCAGGTATGCTCCGCCCCACAATCGCCTAGCAACAGCCAGCTGTGCCTGACTATATAAGGGGTTGCTTGCCCCTCCTCCTCTTACTCTCTCTTCCTCCCTTCTTACCCCCTCTTGCTCTTTTTTTCTTCGATGCTTTTGCCCCTTCCCCACCCACCCCCTCTCCACGTGCCCATGGCTGGCCGCCTTTCCGTTCTTCTACTCTTCTCTCATTAAACCTCTCCATGTGGAACCATGGTGACTGGGTGTGTTCTGTCCAGGCATGGGCCGAGATTTAAAAACCTAACATTGGTGCGGAAACCTGGGATCGAACCAGGAACCCTAACGGGATGTACTGGCTGGTTTTATGTGTCAACTTGACACAAGCTGGAGTTATCACAGAAAAGGAGCCTCAGTTGTGGAAATGCCTCCATGAGACCCAGCTGTAAGGTATTTTCTCAAGGTGGGAGGACCCATTGTGGGTGGTGCCGTCCCTGGGCTGGTGATCTTGGGTTCTATAAGACAGCAAGCTGAGCAAGCCAGTAAGTAACATCCCTCCATGGCCTCAGCATCAGCTCCTGCTTCCTGACCTGCTTGAGTTCCAGTCCTGACTTCCTTTGGTGATGGAACAGCAACATGGAAGTGTAAGCTGAATAAACCCTTTCTTCCCCAACTTGCTTCTTGGTCATGATGTTTGTGCAGGAATGGAAACCCTGACTAAGACACAAGGGATTTAAGTAAGGGGGATATAAGAAGTTCTAGGGGCAATCCCTTCAAACATGTCTGCTACCCCAATATTCTTTCCAACTACTAACACAAATGGTTTTCCTTCCCTGGGTGTTGTATTACTATATAAGAGCCCCGGGTGATTTGGTTTGGACAAGACATGATATTTGAGCCATCACTTGGCAGATGGAGGCACCCCGACTCACGGCACAGTCAGAAGTCACCAGCTCTCGGCCCACATGCTGGCTGAACCCTTTAGTCAAAGAACTTGAATTTATCTCCTTAAATCACAGCTTCCTCAGGAAACATAGGTGCGGATAAGGCTTGGAAAGGGGACTGAGGAGTGGAACCTTCAGCCTGGTTTTTCTGTCGGCTAAGGGAGGGCAGGGCTTGGGGGCAGGAGGCTGGAGAGTGGATGAGTAAAGGACTGGGTTGCTAAGTGGGGAGAGGGACCTGGATGTTAGCAGGAATGATGGGAAACACAAGCACACAAGCTTCCCAGGAGTAGGAACCAGATGTCAGGAGTCCTTTGTTCTCAAACAGACTCTGGTTTTGCTCTCTTCCAGATTTTTGCCCCCTTGTGTGTGTTACTCTTCACTTCCTGTGAAGAACTGACTCACACCCAACCATTAGTGAGCAAACGAAGAGTTTGTTAAAGATACGCGCAGTAGATAGTGCCAATGCCTCTCATGTTCTTGTTCCCCTTTTGTACTCTGCCCCTATCCCTGTGGCATCGGTATCTGCCGTTCTTCTGGCCCTGGAGTCACTCTTTCTCCACAGCAGAGAACAAGAAGTGTTTGGGAACTTAGTCCCTGAAGCCCGCCCCTCACCTCTGGCTGGGGCAACCCCGGGGACATCCTCAGGGTCTGGCTAGACTTTGCCTGTGATCTTACTCTCCTGCAACAACTACTTCCTTCTTTCAACTTGGTTTCTCTCATTCTCCTACCGGTCTCCCTTGGGAGCGTCCCTATAACAAACTCCTTGCACACAAATCCTGGTCTCAAGTCTGCTTCAGAGAAACAGTTCTCAAGGGCAGCTGGACTTCATGGATGTCCTACGGCAAATAACCTCAAAAACCCCCATAGGCATCTGGGCTCTGCTGCTGGCTGGGATGTGTGTTCCCTTCTGATTTTTACCTCACTGGAAAAGCCAGACGTTGTTGGCTCAGCCTCCTACCTGATTCCCTCTTCAGTTTCAAATTCACAGCCTGGATTTGGCAGGACTTTTGTAAGTCAGCAGTCATCCGAATGTTCTGATGTTCACTGCAACGAACAAAAGACTCCAGTCTGTGGTACTGCTTCTCCCGCAACAGCTCAGGGGTCCTCTCGTCATAAACTTTGCGACTTTGGGGGTCTTTCCCTTCATTCTCAGTGACTCTGCACATCACAAACCGGGCTCCCTGAGCAGAATTAACTTTGCAGTGTAACATTTTACCCTTCCCCTTTACATACCTATAGTCTGTACCCGTGTGCTTTATCATGGGCTGTCCATCTAAATAGGGTAGCATAAATGTTGTCTTATTTGTTCGTGGCAAGCATTTCCTAAGAATTTGATGTCGCCACGCTTAGAAAAGCAGGGTGGGACATTGGGGTGATCTGAAACAGATGTCTTCGGGACATATTGTATTGGGTACACATTGTACCACCCGGAAAGTGGATTTGCCCAGACACTGTAGCTCAGATCTGAATGGTCTCCCTCGTGCCCCAGGCCTGTCATAAAAGTTCTGTTGGAAGAAGCTTGAGTTTTACCTACCACAGCACAGTTCTGAACCCTTTCATGGGAAGCTGCTCGCTGCTGGTGCAGCCTAATGAGCGTTTTCCTATACAAAGCCTCCGATGTATATTATCATCGGTAATTTATTAGGCTCCTCCTGCAGGGAGCGCACACAGTCCCTGCTAGCAATGGACTAATTAAAAACTTCCCTACCATGTACAACTTGAATTGTGTTGAGGAGGGAGAAAAACGAACAATACCTCCATGGTAATTTTTCACAGGAAAGGGAACGGTAATGATTTCTAAAAATAAGAGGAGAAATCGTGGAAGCCTTGTTTATGTTGCTTAAGGAGACAAAAGCAGGTTCTGTGGACTTTTCAAAGAATAGCCCTAACTTCTCACCTTCAGCTCTGATATGACTTGGTTCAACTGATCCAAAGATAAGGATCGACATTTCCTGGTTGTGAAAAAGGAACGGAGTTTAAAGGTGGTTTTGTCCTTACTTACATATAAACTTACATAACCCCAATAGCCCTAGATTTGTCTTTTTTTTTTTTTATTAACTTGAGTATTTCTTATGTACATTTTGAGTGTTATTCCCTTTCCCAGTTTCCGGGCAAACATCCCCCTCCCCCCTCCCCTTCTTAGATTTGTCTTTTAATAGATAGTTATCCATCACGTGAGACACAAATGTTCTCCCAGCTAAGACAATCCAGAGTGATCTAGATTCTCTCAAAATTTACACTAGCTGTTGCTGGTCACCTTGGCTTAATATCTGGACTTTAAAGGCTAGCTTGGGGGCTAGTGAGGTGGGGACAGGTGTCTGTGGACAAGCCTGATGACCTGATCTTGATCTCTGGGACAGACCCTTGGGGTAAAAGGAGAGACATGTCACCTGTACTTTGACCTCCTCATATGTGTGCGCACACACACACACACACACACACACACACACACACACACACACACACACACACACACACACACACACACACACACACACACACACGCTCACATGCTCACACACATCGATACAATGTAAAAAGTAATTACGTTGGGTGGATGGTGTGAATGATTTCAGGTGGTGGGAACAAAAGCAAGCATACACAGCAATTGGCTTTACTGCTACTAAAGGTAGGTGAACCTGAGACATTCAGCACCCAGGAGAGAAAAAACAGAGCTCAGAGACTCTGGACTCCATCAGCACCAGAGGAACTTGGAGCGTGGGGAAGAATTAATGTTGCAGCCAAATTTGCATATTAGAAAGATCACATGTGGAGGCTGCTACAGTAGAGGTGGGCCTTCCCCAGAGCAGGGGAGGGACAGTTCAGGTCAGAGGAGCTGGGTGCGGTCCCTTGGTGGTAGCTGGTGGATGACAGCATGGGTAGTAAGGACTCTGGGATGCTTAGCTAGCAGGATTCATTGGTGAGGTGAAGAGAAAGGGAAATGAACAGAAATGAGTCTGATAGGCAGTGTGGAGGGGAGGGGGAGATGGACAGGGAGAGGGAGAGGGAGATAGGAGGGCATGGGTTTAGGTTGGGATTTTGTGAATTGGCTTCCTGTCAGCCTTCTGGAGATGGCTGCTTAGATATGTATGTTTGGACATACATATCTGAAACAGCATGGATGGTGTAGCCATCAAGTGTTAATTAACACAAAACGGCACGTGTGCTCTGAGTTGCACACCAAGAACAGCATGGGCGTTGGTCATTGTCACTAACCTCCGGTGTGTTACCCTCATTCATCTTTAGAATTTGTTTTGGCAATCGATGTGATAGAAAGCAAATCTGTCTACAAACTGGGCATCTGTCCGAACGGTGCTTAGATATTTCCAAAAACATTATGGTAAATATTCACACCGTTCAGTGTAATGACAAGCACCAGGAGAAGCGGGGAAGGCCCCCTGCTTTAATTTGTATCTGAGCGATTAGTATAAGAAAGTGTTGCTGACCTGGAGCTGCAGCACAAGGCTGGGAGGAAACAGCCCTGTGCACTCTAACCATAGCAACAAGCTTGGGGGTGGCTCCACCCACAAAGCTCGGGGCTCTTAGGAATGTTTGCTCCCACAAGCCCTTGCAACCAAACAGCAGCAATTGCTTTATTCTGCATAGTAGACTGAATGCTTTTGGTGCTCGGAAGAAAGGGGTGCTGGCACGGTAAAGAACACATTTATTTCTTTATAAGAACAAGTAACAGGCCCTCAGGAGTTTCCCACAAAGCCCACTTTTCCACATCCTTTTTGTACATTGACATACAATTTCTAAAGCCTCTGGTGTCCCAAAGAATGTGCATGTTTTAATTTTGAGCTGCGGCCTGGAATCTATGCCCTTCTAATATGAAGTAGAAACCATTTCTACCTGGAAGTGCTTGATGGCATGGAGACAGCGAGCTTGCTCCAGTAGATGTCCTGATGAAGGTGTGGAGAGGCCCCATGATGGCACACTGGTGAGCTGGATCCTTCTCCCTGCAGCGACACCTGATCTCACACTCCCCCCTCCTGGCATTTCTCATTTGACGCAGCCTTATGAATAGAGGCTGGCAAGACCTAAAGTCATTTACAATGTGGCTCCAATGTTGACAGAAATGACCCTAGACAGTGGACTCCACTGGCTTGTCTCATGAGCAGGTGACATCAGAAGGTCACAGTGGCTTTGTGAAGTTTGACACTTCTTCTTCAAGGCACTGCAAATGCAATGATGTGAAACCAGGTCTGTCCTAACCTCTGGTCCACTGTTCCCCAGGGGATAGTTAGAAACATGGTGACGTGGATCACTCTGTCAGATGTCCTATGTGAGTTTCTAAGCACCATCTGTCACTCTAACCTATGGGGAACAGATGACAGACTCAACTCTTGGTTGGAGTAAGCTTAGGGTTCATTTACTACACACCTCAGGCCAGCACTTCTTAAACTATTGACTGTTTATTGGCTGTTTAGTTGTGATCAACAAAGTATAGAAGTTTGTTAAAGATTTCCATTTTTCTATGTCAATTAAAACAGGTTAAAATTTATCTTAAACAACCTCATACCCAGGTTCTGATAGACATTTTGAGTGGAAGAGGGAAGGGTTTGTTCTTAGTTGCTCTAATAGAAATTGAGCACCATTCACAACTGCTCTTTGTGTCTTTGTTAGCACCGTGTTAGCATTTTGTCTAAGCTCTGCCCTGCAGTCACCTGGCAACAGCCAAGTATGCCTGACTCACTATAAAGGGGCTGCTTGCCCCCTCCTCTCTTGCTCTCCCCTTCCTGCCCCTGCTCTGTCCTCTCATCCCTTCCCTCCTCTCTCTCCTACATGTTCATGGCCAGCCTCCACTCCTCTCCTCTCCTCTCCTCTCCTCCTCCTCTCCTCTCCTCTCTCTCCTCTCCTCTCCTCCCCCCTCCCCTCCCCCCTCCTCCCTCCCTCCTCCCTCTCCTCCTCCTCCTTCTTCCTCTCTCCTCTCTCTCTCTCTCTCTCTCTCTCTCTCTCTCTTTCCCTCCCTCTCTCCCTCCTTCCCCTCCTCCCCCCACCACCTTTCTCTGTCTATCTCCACTCCCCTCTCCTCCCCTCCCCATGCCCTGAATGAACTGGTCTCTCGGGGGAAGGAAACTGGTCTCTCCCTTCCCCCATACCTAACCACACCTCCACCAAAACACATCCCCCCTCTCTTTATCTTTTTATAAACACATCATATTTTATCTTTGTATAAACACATCACTGTGTGACATGCTTCATGCCGTTTTGTGCTAGAGAGAGAGAAGGAGGAAGAAACATAACAGTGAGTTGTTTCTGTGGTGTCAGTCTTTGAAGAAGAGAAACATTAAGGGGAAATAGGAATCTACTATATCTGACCTCACACTCATCCTCCGGGGTACATTCCTAAGTGTATTAGCTAACTTTGCATAACTAATACAAAAAGTACCTGGACAAGTGGGTACTCCTTCAGAGAAGTAAAAGTTGTTTGGGCTCACAGTTCTAGAGAGCAGGCAACCCTAACTTTGAACCTCTGATGAGGGGGCAGCACATGGTGCAGGGCATCTTGAGCTTGAAAGCAAAATTGGAGATGAAGAGACCGTGGTCCCACAATCCCTTTCACGGTCATGGCTCCAGTGATGTAAGGACCCCCCCCCAACTTGGCTCTAATCTCCCAAGGTTCTGCCATCAATGCTACCCTAAGAACCAAACTTTGAACACCTAGTCCTTTGGGGACACCATCACATCATAGAACCTTCCCCCTCCCATCCCCACTCAACCCTTGTCCTCCAGGACTGGCCCAAGATGTGAAGTAGATCATCTCTAAAGTGAATCCTGCCATAACTTTAGACTCTCC
This sequence comes from Rattus rattus, assembly GCF_011064425.1. NCBI lineage: Eukaryota > Metazoa > Chordata > Mammalia > Rodentia > Muridae > Rattus > Rattus rattus. The sequence continues at coordinate 117,833,320 of NC_046154.1, forward strand.
CTGAATCACAGGTCTGGGAAGTGTGGAACTCTGGCTTTCACTACTGATAGCATGCAGTCTTCTGTCAAATAGGGAGGCCCTGCCTCCTAAGTGGACCTTTGAAAGTGTGTGCAGAAATACCTACCTGTCCCTCCAATGGGAGGCAGGCATCACAAACGTTAGAGTCATGCATGTGATATATGGTAATGCATGGCATAACTCTATACAAGGAAGAATTCTCCCATCCCAAATTCTATCAGCGCCTGCTGACAAACTCATATGGTACCCAGGGCAGAATTTTCCAAGCAGATTCTTGGTTCCTCCTCATTGTCTTCATATGCTCAATGAGTGAAGAGCACTGCCCTGGGATGACAACTATGTCAAGTATTCATCAGATTGTCTTTTGTGGCATTTGATCACAAGGCCATGTGTTTTGTGTGGGTCTGACCCTATACCAATCCTGCGAGTGCAACCTAAGCTTACCCGTCAACTGGTGATTAGTTCTTGAGTGGGTATGTGCTTAGCTCTCAATTATAAGCAAACCTTAATTGGTAGTTAATAGTAGTGGTAGTAGTAGTAGTAGTAGTGGTGGTGGTGGTGGTGGTGGTGGTGGTGGTAGTAGTAGTAGTAGTAGTAGTAGTAGTAGTACTGTAGTGGCAGCAATGTTTTGTTAAAAATGTTCAAACTTAGCTTTGGAAGACAGGAGCCCAAAGCCGAGATTGGCTGTCATTAAGACCCTGCTAGCAATGGCAGCTTAGAGAATGAGGTGATGGCTACATTATCCAATCTACGGATAAACCTACACCCAGGTTTCAGAGATACCCTGAGCATGCTCACTGTGTGAGAAATAGATTCCCTCTGTCACGTAAGCCAGGTCCACTCTCTTAGAGCTGAAACAGAAGCCCTGACATACCTGTCACGTGCCTGTCTACATGACACTTGTTCCCTTACTTGACTTTAAGCTCCTCACAGCCACTTTCAAATCCTTCAGTGCCTTCCCAGCACAAACATTAACTTAGGTTTGATTACCAAAAGGATTTGACACATGAGTAAGATGTTATCTAGGAGATGTTTGTTGACTCTTTTTTTTTTTTTTTTTTTTTCCGGAGCTGGGGACCGAACCCAGGGCCTTGTGCTTCCTAGGCAAGCGCTCTACCACTGAGCTAAATCCCCAACCCCACGTTTGTTGACTCTTACCTTACTCATATATGCATCTTAGTTCTCCCCTGTTTCTTCTCAACATCTTTGTCTAAGATCAGCAGGCAAGGTCATCACACACCAGCTTGGGCTTTGCATTTGCCCCTATTCTAGCTTTGAATGGAAGGGATCTGTTAAATTGCTCTTGTGTTCCTAGTAATCTCCCCCAGGAGACTGAGTTTCTGCACTAAAACCCTTTCCAACTCCCTCGCTGATCTTCAACGCACATGGCAGGTGTTTGATTGTTTTCATGAGCTCCGTTCCTCTCCTCAACCCTCTCAAAGGCTGCTCTTTGCTGCTATGGGCTTGCAAGTCTGGCAGAATTTCCAGGAACCTGTATCCCAGTGCCCAAAGGGGCCTCTGAGGGGATACAGAAAATCCTTAATTTTTCAGCCAGAAGCCAATCAAAGAGCACCTACTGTGTGCTGGACATTTTCTCTACACTCAAGTTCTTGTGGTGCTCACAGACAAGCAATTTTAATGCTTCTGCTAAGCCTCTGTATTGGGGGAGTAAACATGGAGTTCTCAGACAGGTAAGGGTCAGGGAAACTTTAGAAGAAACGATATTGGTGATGTCTAAAGGGTAAGGTGAAGGTGGGTAGGAGATGAGAAAAAAATGGCCTCCATCCAGAGAGAATGGTCAGAGCCAGCAGATCTCGGTCTGCAGGCAGGTGTTTCTGGGAACCAAGCATGGTGAGGTCAGGTGCAGGGGGAGGGAGAGAGGGGGAGGGGAGGGGGAGGGGGAGGGGGAGAGGGGAGAGGGGAGACAGGGGGGAGGGGAGGGGGAGACAGGGGAGAGGGGAGAGGGAGGGGAGACAGGGGAGAGGGGAGACAGGGGAGGGGGAGGGGAGAAGGAGGGGAGACAGGGGAGAGGGGAGAGGGGGGGGGGGGGGAGGGGAGGGGGAGAGGGGGGGGGGGGGGGGGAGGGGGAGAGGGGAGGGAGGGAGGGGAGACAGGGGAGGGGGAGAGGGGGGAGGGGAGGGGAAGTGGCGGAGAGGGGAGGAGGGGACGAGAGGAGAAAAGGAGAGGGGGAGAGAGGGGGAGGGGGAGAGGGGGGGGGGGGGGAGAGGGGAGGGGGGGGGGGGGGGAGAGGGGAGGGGGGAGAGGGGGGAGAGGGGAGACGGAGACAGGGGAGGGGGGAGAGGGGAGACAGGGGAAAGGGGTGAGGGGAAAGGGGTGAGGGGAGAGGGAGAGGGGAGACAAGGGAGAGGGGAGAGGGGAGAGGGGAGACAGGGGAAAGGGGTGAGGGGAGAGGGGAGACAGGGGAGAGGGGAGACAGGGGAGAGGGGAGAGGAGAGAGAATGAATTGCTTGTGTGTCTTCTGGGTCACAGTCCCCTTCCATAACCTACCAGGCTGCACCTTTCTCTGCCTGCTTGGTGGGTTTCTCGACTTCACATGATATCGGGATGCCAGATCATGGTGCGCACAACTGTCTTAGTTTGATTTCTATTGCTTTGATAAACATTACCACCAAAAACAACCTGAGGAGGAAAAGGTTTATTTCAGCCTATTGTTGTAGCACATGGAAAGTCAGGGCATAACTCAAGGCAGGAGCTAAAGTGGAGACTAAGGAGCAATGTTGCACGCTGTCTTACCCCCTTGGCTCCTATGCACTCCAGGCCCACCTGCCCATGGCTGCCGCTGAACACAATTGGGTTGAGCTCTTCCATAGCAATCATTAGTCTAAAAAATGTCCCACAGACTTGCCAATATGAGGGAGACATTTTTTTGATTGAGGTTCCTTCTTCCAAGATGACCCTAGCTTGTGTCAAGTTGATAAAAGTAGCCAACCCGGTGACTTAACTGGAGGGAGGCTTGCTGCACTCTTTCCACTCGTGGAGGGACGCCAAGCCTTGAGGGCTATGTAACAGGTCCACCAAATGTAGAACTCAGCGTCCACTAAGTAGGACCATTGCCAGGATGGTCCTGGCTGTTTTACATAGAGTAAAAGGCTTCCCATGAGAGAAGGAAAACCCTTCTAGTAGGGAAGGCTAGAAGTGGCACCGGGTAGGGGGTGAGGGTGTGGTAAGTTTGCCCTCCGCCTCATTCATCTGTCATTCAAGTGACAGGTGGTTATCTCTACACTAGAAAGCTTTGCAAATAGGAAAGGGGCTTGGCAACCCATGTTGTTATATGATTTATATTCTTCAGGAATGAGCACTGAATCCTCTCAACAAAATATAATAACACATCATTCCCCCTTCCTCCACTAGGGGCGAAATTCCTAAATTCCATTTAGCCAGAAACAGAAGACCTCGGGCCAGGCTTTCAAATCTTTGTACCAGGATCTTCCCTATGCCAGAGGACTGAGGCAGAGCTCTCTGGACCCAGAGGCAAACCGGAAGTAGCTTTCTATATGAACGTCTTTCTTAGAGCTTCATCCTTTATCTTCACATTTAGAGAAAATCCGTAATGTTTCATAATGTATTCATCTTACTTGATAAAAATGGTTTTAGATTATTTGTCCTTGAATAAAAACCTCATGTCAGAGGACATGCTATTTTATGATAAAGATGTTAAAATTAAGGAACACTTCATGTATTTGCATCAGTGTTTCACAGGGGCTGTGCTGACCTTCTCTGTGTTGTTCACATGTAGAATATCTGCTGTTGGCGTGAGCATGATGGACTGCACCGAGTCATGAGTTTTCCTATGCCCCTTGGTAACCTACCTTGTACACATTCCTCACATTGAGAAACACTGCTTTAGGTATTGTGGATTGGGGCTATTTGGCATGTAACCTTGAATAAATCTTTTCCCTTTCCAAGACTCTTGGTTTGTTTTTTTTTTTTTTTCACCTACACTATGAAAATTGCAAAGCCTCCATGGCAGAGTTAGCGTGACGATTAAGTGAAATAATATATATGAAGTGGCTGAGCCATGGTAAGCCCTCCAGAAATGCCAACACTTATATTGTCCCTGGGAAGATTTCTGTCAGCTTTGCTGTTCTAGAATTCTGTGATGCCGAATCCGCTGACGGAGAAGGTGACCCCACGGGACATTTGCTACCTAAGGGATTTTTGAGGGTGAACAGTACATGTCACTACAGGTGACACGCAAGTGACATCGGCAATAGAAAACAAGTCTATACAGTGGGGAGATGTGTGTGCTTGTAGGGCTTTGGATAGTCTGCATTTCCGTTTCTAGGTCTTTCTGAAATGTGAAAATTGTAAGTCATGTGATGTTCACAGTGTCCTCTCTACTGGGCGCTCTTGTCAGACAGCAGTGTTGATGAGTCAGTAAGAGAGAGAGAAGTCAAAGCAGTTTTGTGTGCTGAGACACCTGACAGCCATCCCTGCTCCGGGCTCACCTTCAGTTTGGTACCTGAAGAGAGTCAAGTGATGCCTAGAGTGAGATCTTAGGGTGTGTAATGATAGACTTGGGAATTTTGTGTTGAATTCCAAATGACCAAGGGATGCCCAGATCACAATTCAGCAGGAAACATTACATATCATTCAAAGCATGAGTTTAAAAAGAAAAAGAGCTTAGCTTTAAATATCCAGTTACTTTCTGGACAGAAAACCTTCTAATCATAAGACAGGAGGAAGGTATTGTCAGTTCAATGTGGTGTCTTTGCACAGCAATATGTGAGCTCAGGAGTCTATGTCAGAAGACTGGAATGGGGCTCAGATACAAATGACTTCAAAAAAAAAGTCTCCAGAGATTCTGGAGATTTTGGTGCACATCTGGGGTAGAACCTCTTAGAAGATTTTTACTTCTGGAAGTTGTAGGAGCACTCTGCCTTCTACCTGCCGTCCACGGCATGTGCAGGTCTGCACATGCACTTTAGACTAAAGCTTGTCTCCTTCCCTGATGCTTGTTTAGAAGGCTGTACGTGGCTTGGAGAAAAGAGGAGAGAAGATGAGTTGGGTCTCGTGGCAGAAGGCTGGCTGATCACTTGGGGCGTGATCATGGAAAAGCACAAGCTGTTAATTAGATTAACAAGCGATAGCATGTTTACTCCATGGCTGGGATGAATGGTTCATCCCAACTGGAATTATCAGGTGAATTTGACTTTCTTCTCTGTGCTTTAAAACACCTTTTTTTTCTTTGGGAGGCTTATCTGGGAAGATGACAACAAGGAAAGAGTTATGTGGGGACATGGATAAAAGATGAGGACCAGGGTACGTGGATTCCAAATGCCTGGTGCACTAAGCTTTGTGGGACAGAGTCAACTTCATTCTCAATGTGTGTGCCTCATTGAATGCACACATATGAACGTGTGCTCTTGTGTACACACACACACACACACACACACACACACACACACACACACACGTCATAGTACCCTTCTCCCACCTGGACCTGGATGGGAGACACTACCCACTCCCTTCTTGCTGGACTTCCATCCCATAATCACCTCCTTAAGACCTTTCACTTCTCTTGACACTGGCTTCTTTAGATAGGAAATGATTCTACTACTTGAGCATCTGAATGTGCTTGATAGAGCCCTTGAGGTTTGTCTGAGTGTCTTTGATTAGAGTTTGGCTGATCGCAGATACTCCTGGCCAGTTGCACTTCTGATCTTATCCTCTTCCAAGTCATGAGAATACTTGCAGTGAATATGCCGTTCCTCCTGGGCATCACACTGTGTGACTCCAGAGCCTCTCAGCCACGCCTATCAGAGCCTTCACATTTGTTTTGCTTCAGGTTCTCCTTGGTCACAAGTTTTATGGAAACTGAGCCCAAGGGGGCACAGCACAGCGGTGTCCCCTGCCTAGCATAGTGGTAGGATTTCTTGGAGCTTCCTTGTTCATTCTGAGGCATGTGAAATGGGGATCTTGAATGATCCCAAAAGTCTATGTTCAAAACTTCATCCCAAGTTCATAGGGCTGGTGTGGCAGAAGCGAGCATGTATGTTGCAGAGAGATGGGAGAGAGAGGCAATTTGTACACTATGAAGAGAGCTGGAACTGGAGACTCCACAGAACTGGGGACAGCCTGATACGAGAGGCCTGTGCTGCCACCTGAGGCCATGGTGATGTTGGAAACCTTATGATGTCACAGAGGGCCATATCTGGGTCTATGGTCCTACTGAAACCAGAGTTTGTGTTGATGGTTGTGGCCCCATGTTACCACTGAAACCATGTTGATGTCTGATGGCCACTCTGAGCTGGTTCTGTCCCTTACCAGCCACCAGATGGTGGCACCAGCAGTGATATGGACACAGGAGAGTTGATCTCACCTCTCACCTGGGCAGCCTGGGAGAGCTGGCCCTGGTGGTGAGGAAGCAAGAGAGCTTTGTGCCGATTGTGTGAGTGCAGGAGAGCTGGCCCCAGAGGCCATGGGCACGTGAGAGCAAGGAGAGATGGCCTAGATGACTCTGGGACTGAGTGGGAGAGCTAGCCTTGGTGGCACGGGTACTGGAGAGCGGACAGGCTGACCAACTCAGCTACCATCCAGACCAGGGCTTTGAGTTGGCCTACCCCACCATCTCCCCATCTATGAACTGCTGGTCCTGTAGATCCATAGTCACAGGATCTCCATGACCCAAAGTAACAGCAAGATATCTGAGAGTCTCTATGAAGGTTCAGTATTGTTTGTATAGCAGAAGCCAGAGACCATGAACTAGACCAATGACTCATTACAATGAACATTCTCAAAATAGGTTGTTTGGGCAAGAGTCTATATCACATGATAAAACACAGCTTCCAATGCCACGACAGTGAGCAGGAGTGGTGGGAAAGACAGAGAGGAATGGTGTGTATTCTGGAGGCTGCTGTTGATAGAAAAGCAGGTCGTTGCCCTATTTTTAATTTTTTTTTCTTTTTTTTTTTCTTTTCAGTGGTGGGGGGGATTACAAAGGTGGAGGGAAGATAAGGAAGGACTGGAAAATGAGTGTCGATTGAGCTACATGATGTGAAATTCCCAGAGATTCAATTTAAAAAATTATGTTAAAACGAACACATGCATGCACATTCATTCTCAGTGTGTGTGCTTCATTGAATGCACACACACACACACACACACACACACACACACACACACACACACACACACAAGAACAAAACAAAACCTTGGTCCCAGGAATGGCTCTGCTGGGAGGTTGTGTGATCTTTAAGAGACAGGCCCTATTACAAGGTCTTTAGGCTGTCGGAGTCGTGCCCTTGAAGAGTGATACTATAGCCTCTTCTCCTCTCCTCTTCTTTATTTCCTGGTCATGAATTGAATAGTTTTACTTTACCCTGGCCTTGACAAGGCCAAAGCAACCAGCCAACTGGTCACGGACCTAAACCTATATTCACAAGCCAAATAAACCGTTCTGCTTTATAAGTTGAGGATGTCGTTTATTTTTCTTATAGTGACAAGAAGCTGACTAACACCGTCATAAAACATATACCCAGGGATTAATGAGAGATAATGCATTGCTAAGGGCCCTTGACTAAAGAGAATACAGTTGGCTGATCAATTCTTTTGATTTTCTTCCCCTGAACAAATTAACCTGAGATGCCTTTCAGAATTGGTCCCATGTGATAAAACATTCAACCGTAATTGAGGGCAGCCAGGGGGCAGCTCAGAAATGCACTACTCTAGGATTTGTTCTCCCTGTTTCCTCCTTTCATCACCCCTGCTTCCCTGAACTATGCTCCGTACTGACACACTGGAACCTTGGCTTTTCTCTCGCTCTGCCTCCGGAGGAACCCAGGTTAAGATACCCTGTGTTAAAATCCTCACTAAGATTTTATGTGTAGAAGTTTGTCTTAGTTGCCTATTGCTATGAAAGAAACTATGGCCCACCATAATGGAGACCAAGAGTGGATTTTTTTTTAAGTGTTGAGGAAGGATGTGGGGAAGAGGGTATATGTGATATGAGTGGAAAAGAGATTGGGGTTACAAAAGGAGACTGGAGGAAGGGGGTGCAAGGGTGGAAAAGGTGGAGGAGGGGAATCTACTAAAATACACTTTGTTCCATATCGCCATAATATCTAATATCGTGTATGCTAACTTAAAAATTACAAACACACATATACAAACAAGAAATACTGATTATCTCAGTTTCTACGGATCAGACATTGTGTAGCATCTTAGCTGGGAGGTCCTAGATTAGCATATCTCCAGTCACTATGGTCAAGCTATCACAGGGCTGCTGTCATCCAGAGACTTGGGCTGGGGCTGGAAGGTGTGCCGGCGAGAGGCTCACCCATGTGGTCTTTCCCATGTGAGTGCTCCCTAAGCTGTCTGAATGTTCTCAGACTCAGCGGTTATGAGTCATCTCACCCAGAATGAGCACTTTGGGAGCAAATGGCAAAAAGTCACAGAGCTATGTATATCTTGCATCCAGAGTTGCGTACTGTTACAGAAACGTCCATTCAAGTCATTTGAAGCAAATCACTGCAAGTTCCTACCCACCAGTCACTGGGAAGGATATTAGGACTGTCTTAAAGAGAGAGATTTCAAAAAATTATAACCGTATTTTTAAAACACTACATCATATAAAGAGAACTGCTGCCTTATTCAATAAGCTTGGATTTTCTAACAAAGCAGATGCAAAGCAGTGGAGTATTGTATGGGTATTACTATCATTGTCAAAGAAACAGTTGATACAAAAGTTATGAGTTTTGAGAGTTTTAATTATTATAGAAGAAAAGAGGGGAGCTTTTGAGGTCAGGGAGGATTAAATGGAGGAGCAGTTGCCCTGATGACTGCTGTGGAACCACCGCTGACAATTCTCAGTCAAGAACCAACTCATCCCCATTTCACAGAATCATGGAGGAGGTGAATGTGAGATGAGCTTTGGAAGATGTACAAAACTCCGATCAGCAGATCTTCAGTGCAGGGGAACACATCTCCCTCTGATGGAGGAAAAGCAAAGGCCAAGGTCCCCGAAAGGAAATATTGCTCATTGTAACCATCAATGCTTTTGGTCACATGGGAGAATGTTTCGTCAGTATCAGTGAGCTTCCGTCTCTCATGCTTCTCAATGATGGTGGACGCTAGTCTGGTGAGCTTGCTCCGTCATTCAGTTAATCCTAGCGCTTCCGTGCAGGTTCTGGGGAGCTCACCAATCAAGTTCCCTGCCTCCTGGTTTGTGGATTGGTGGCTACATGACCCAAGGCTATTATACCCCATCAGATATTCTGGGATTTTACTTATGTAAGGTCAAATTGAAAAATCTCTTTCTTCTGGTGCTTAGCTGGGATTCTTTAGCCTATGACTGCCTGCCTGGACTGTGTCCTCTGCACAAATAGAGCCATTTTCATGGGAAGATAGATGCCATAAACCAATAGGTTTTAAGAAGCTGCCCTCCCCTAGACTTTCCAGCTTCATGAACTGGTAAATTTCCCAATAAGTTATATCATGTAACTATTTTGAACTGATACTTATAACCCTTCATGATGAAACAGTCACATGTGAGCTTTGAATGCTAAGAATCCAATGGTGTCATTACTAAGTCGCTGGTCTTGTCTACCACTGTCCCTTTAACTCTGATTGCGTGACTGATTTTCCTCCGTGACCAGCTAAAAATACCAGTAAGTTTGGTGAGTTTTCTGGTTACTACCAGATGGTATAAAGAACCTCATTCCAGTTGTTACAATGCTCAGTAGCCAATTTGGGGTGAAGCTGGTGTTTCACCCCTGTTCCAGCTTAGATGTGCTGTAAGCAGGAAACATTGTGGTCATTTTTCTCCTTTATTTTCCTATCAGATCATCTCCTTTCCCCTCATCTTGTTACCTGAACTTCTACATCTCTGGGCTGGAGTCTAGGGAGACAGAGTCAACCCACAGGGCTCACTTTGATAAATCCACTTAGTCTCTTAGCTTGACGGGTACTCAAGTGTACCAGGGGCAAGTGCTGTCACCCTTGGAGGTGCCTCACCCCTGTGGCTAATCAGTTAGTCCCCTTCCTTTGACAAAGATCAGCCAACCTGTATTCTAGATGTTTGTTCCTTGGGCCTTGGGAATCCAGCCACATCCTCAGCTTCTCCCTGACCTGTGGACATTCTTCTTGGGGACAGCTAAGATGGTTCAATACCGACTTTCTCTAGGGGAGATACATCTGGTCTGAAAGATGCGTACATCATTTCTTCAAGCCAGACAAGACTTTGGTCTTTGCTGCTGCATTGGGAGTCACATTAAATCATATCATTGTGTAACAGAGGCATGTCCTGGATTTCTCTGTGACTAGAATGAGGGGGAGAGGATTCTAAACTTCAAACCTTATCCCCAGTGTCGTTGTGGCAAGGCGACCCTAACACTATATTGGTAATGGCTTCTGTGGTTTTATGCTTAGCCTGTGAAAGTCAATATGTTTAAGTGGCTTAAGTCGGGGGTCCTATGCTGTGGTGGTTTGAATATGCTTGGCCCAGAGAGTGCAACTATTAGAGTGACCTTGTTGGAGGAAGTGTATCACTGTCGGGATGGGCTTTGAGGCTTCTGTGCTCAAGCTCCACTCAGTACAGAAGAGACAATCCTTCTGGTTGCCCTCAGAAGAAAGTCTTCTCCTTCTACTGCCTTTGGATCAAGATAGAGGACTTTCGGCTATCCCAGCACCATGTATGCTGGCATATTGCCATGCTTCTCACCATGATGAAAATGGACTGGACCTCTAAAACTATAAGCCAGCACCAATTAAATGTTTGATTTTGTTAAGTGTCGCCTTGGTCATAGTGTCTCTTCACAGTATTGGAAACCCTAACTAAGACACCTGCTTATTGTCATACGTCCTGCCCCTAAAATCTGGGGCAAATCTTCTCTTTCTGTCTCTACTGGGGTCTCTAAGTTGACCTCAAGGCATTGTTCAAGGATAAAACTCCGACACTGTGTTCCCCAGAGGGGATCAAAGTCCCACCAAAGATGTGCCCCTGGGGTGTCTCTTCAAGCAAAAGGCAATGCCACCTTGACTGGAGCCAGGGGAGGATGTTGGCTGGGTGAGCCAGGACCAGGTGTTCCTGCAGCCCATTGCCAAGTGAGCCAAAGGAGACTTCCTGTGGAGCCTCTCTAGCTCCAGCCACTGGAGAGTCTCATTAGCTACTCACACTAATGTGTTTCTTTAAAGATGGTGAGGTCCTCAGGGACGTGGAGCTGCAGAGACACTGGAAACACTGATGGGGTTTTCCAGCTTTCCCTGCATACAGTTTGAGTCCCCTCTTTCTCCCAGAGTCATCTTAACTTTGTGTTCAGTTGTTTGCCTTTTGTTTTCTCGGAAACTCTGACAACTGGGCATTTTGACTTCATTATTAAGAGTGTGAACCCAGACATAAGTGTGTTAGGGAGAAAAGGGAATAAAGGCAGAGACTCAGAAAGAACATCCAGTGCAACAAGGAAGCCTGCAAAAAGCCCTAACTGAGAAAGAGTCTCCTCAGCACTTTCCGCCCTGCAAATGCATCGAGCTGTCAGGGATCTTACAGCTTCCCCAGAGCAAAGCCTCTGTCCCCTCTCCGCCCTCCTGCCCTTCCTTTCCCACCAGCCCTATGAAGGTTTTTACGAGACACTTTGAAAGTGTTGCCTCCTTCCCAGGCACAGCTCCATTTATTGTTGGGGGTGGAGTCCATTGCCTCTCTTCCTAACAGCTGCTGTCAGCACCCTAGACTTCAGGCACTAGTATACTGTGGCATGGTTTTCCTCTGGCTAGGTAATGTAAAGGCTCAAGCCATCTGTTTGACATGGCCACTCCAAACTGAGTAAAACTCCTTGACTGCCTCTGAGTGAGACATCTGCTGTGGTCATGTAGAACCAAGACACGCCGCCTCCTCGGGCGCCCAGTTTGAGAAGAAGAAGGTGTGTGTAGGGATTGTTGTAATACTGGGGGGTGGGATTTAGTGCTGTTTAGCCATCAAACAGAATATAAAAGTTAAAAAACTAAATAACAGTCAGCGGAGAGCAATGCCGTCTGGTGGGTCATCTTCCTGTTCAAGGCATGACCCCGGTCGACGATAGATCATCATGATCATCGAGACTCACCCGAGAGAAGAATCCAGCCCTACGGTGGAAGTAAAGGGCACGGAAGCAGGCCTCTTACCTCATCAGATATGCATTGAGTGTCTGCTGCACATCTGGCTCTGGAAGGCGACACTCCATATCTGCCTCATCCAAACCTCCCTGGAGATACTACTCGTACCTGAGGTAGCACAGGTAGTAACTACTGGAGCAGAAGACAAAGTCAGGCATTTTGTCTCTTCTCCACCCAAGTGGGCTTTATAATCACTTGTCCAATCTGGTTAGAGAAAGGGGGGGAGGGAGGGAGTCTCCAGAATAAGCTATCAACCGTGTGTATGTGTATTCATACACATGCATACATGCGTATGCCTCCTCCCAACACACACACACACACACACACACACACAGACACACACTCACGCACGCACACACGCACACTTCTTGACATGCATATAGGATGGGGAAGTCCAGACAGCTAGAACTGTGAATGCTCAGAAAATGTCTGCACAATACATTGAGCATCTTAAGGCCACTCGATAATGTGAGCTCCGGAAGTTTGTTCTCTTTTTAAAAAAAGAAATGTGCACTAAAACTACATTGTGGAAAGTCTTCCGTGTACTTAATGGACTCGGGCGTAGGCAAGCAGTCACAATTTCTCTTATGTGACACTTGTCTTACACGGGTCCCTTTTCTCTTCTACTTTATCTCCAGGAACTTAGGAAATTCTCTTTTCTCCTTAATATGTAAGACAGGGAGCTGACTGGTGACATTTTGCAATATGTCTCAACAACTCATAAGTTTAGGAAGTGATGATGTAACAGAATTATGTAAAGCCGCTGAAATTCTTCCTCTCCCTCGTAGAATTCTGCCAACATTTTGTTTTCTGTGATTCTACACAGAAATAATGTGAAACAAGCTTGGAATTTCCCCCCATTTGGAGAAGTTGATACTTACGGTGTCTATCTAGATGTTATCACATCCAAAATATTTTTCTCACGGTTTGGGATTAGAAGGGAGTAAAAGAACTGACTCCCCGTAATTCTTGAAAAGTCCTGTGGTTGTAGGGAAATTCAGAGGTGAGCAAAGTCCTGAAGGTACCATGTAAGGGGTCATTTGTGAGGAATCTGAGAAGCTGGATCCCACATTAGTAACGGAGATTTGGGAGGTGCTAAACACCCAGATGCTGACACAGTGCTTTCCGTCTTTGAGAACACGGGGTTGAGCTGAGCAATGAGAAGAGCTGTGCTCAAGGAATGTTCATGGGGTTCTTAACCACTTGGCACAGACCCACTTTCTCAGGCTCCCCTGAGGCCAATTCTAGGGATCACTGAAGTCCTTTGAGATGTTTTTTTTTTTTTTTTTTTTTTTTTGTCTCCTATCCTCCCAGGCACAATACCTGACTCAAAGCCTGGCCAACACAGAGCAGCTTTTGTTTGTGTCTCCTTCAGGAAAGTAGCATCTTGGAAGCACTTACTGTCTTTTATCTGACTTCCTACCTGGCTTTTCTGCCTTGGGAATCTCTTTAAGTGGGAAGAAAAACCACAAGGGACAGCTGAAGCCCAGTCTTACCTTGGTATAGCCAGTCCTGCAGCCCTGGGCAGCACAGGTAACAACAGTTCACATTCTTCTTTGCCTTTTGTTGGGTAAACATTGGCTTAATCAAGAAATAGTATTCTCTGACTAGCTGAGAGGCCCCACCCACTCCCACCCCCAGAATTCCACGGGAGAATTCTCTGTAAATGGGAAAACGGCCCATTTGAAAGGCTGAGTGATTTGGAGGGTTGAGATCCTGAGATCCTTATTTTTATCTGATTATAAAAATCCTCCCCAAAACTGCTTCAGTAACATTCAACTCCCTGTTTAGTCAGTGGCCATACATAGACAGGCCTGAAATAGGGATGTGTGAGACCCTGAAAATATACAGAAAGTGTGTGTGTGTGTGTGTGTGTGTGTGTGTGTGTGTGTGTGTGTGTGTGTGTTGTATGTGCGTTTTCCAGGGGGGGGAAAGCTGCATCTCCCATTGAATACTCAAAGGAGAATTCACCCCAACACACCTACTACCACCAGAGTTAAAAACCAGTGACGCAAAAGGACTGAATCATGGGTATATTTATTTTCATTTTGTTCCCCATTTATTTTATCTGAAGTGGAAAAAAAAACGTTTAGTCTGATTAACATGAATAGTTTCATAAATATTGTAGTCCTCTGGGCCTTTTCTCTTCAAAACTTCCCAGATGGGCAGATCTAGGGAGATACATCACAGTGACAGGGACACAGGGCTCTGAGTGATGAGATGATCATTTACACACATGTTCTAGGACTGGCAAAGGGGTGACAGGTGCATGCTTGCCCCTGGCGTCATCAGCACGACTCACAGGGAGCATGCAGACAGGACCTCAGAGTTCTCAGTCCCCCTGCTTCAGAGTGAACCGGTGAGACTGGCTTATTAGAAGGACAGGGGAAGCTTCCACGAATGGTTTCACCATGAGAACGTGCATAGCTCAGCCTTCCCCTGACTGTGTGTGTGTGTGTGTGTGTGTGTGTGTGTGTGTGTGTGTGTGTGTTGCCCAGAGCAGAGGTAGGTACCAGTGTCTTCTTAGTTTCTCCAATTTACTTTTCTGAGACTACTTCTCTGTGAATCAAAAGCTCACTAGACTGGTTGGCCAACAAACACCCGGGATCAGCCTGCTTCTCTGAGTTCATCATATGTCCTTTCCCCTGACTTATGAGTGCTTGTCCCCCCAAGCCCTCCCTTGAATATGTACATGTTCATATCTTTTACTTTTTCACTAAAGCAGCGTAATTCAAGATGACTGTGGTTTGCAAAACTCCATTTATTTCACCCAAATATTGGAGAAAAGAGATCACCTTGGCTCCTGGGCCCTTCCAGTGCAGCTGAGCTCACTCCTCTCAGCTTCTCCATTCAATGAATGGGCATCATTGCTGAAGGTCCGAGGGAGAAAAACTGCAGAATTCCAGTTTATACACTGGGTTTCTCCAGGTTGAGATGGGAAACAGGAAAGCAGAGAACTGGTTCTCTCAGTAAGTCAGAAAGGAGAGCGCTGAGAAGAAACTCTGTGGCTGTGAGGCCTGGGGAGACCCAGAGGACCACCCCCAGCTTTTGCTGGATGACTGGATATGGTGGTTTAAATGAGGCTTGTCCCTGTAGGCTTGTACATTTGAACACCTGACCCCTGGTTGGTGTTGCTGTTTGCAGGGAGTTGTGGAACTTTTAGGAGGTAAGGCCTTGCTGGAATATGGGAGTGGGCTTTGAGAGTTCATATCCTCGCCCCACTTCTAGTTTGCTCTTTCTGCTTTCTGCTTGATGTGTAATCTTTAAGCTTTCTGCTCTAGCTGCCATTCCTCCCCCATTCTCTCTCTCTCTCTCTCTCTCTCTCTCTCTCTCTCTCTCTCTCTCTCTCTCTCTCTCTCTCTCTCAGCATAAACCCAAACAAACCCTTTCTTCTATAAATTGCCTTGCTCATGGTATTTGATCATAGCAACAGAAAGTAACTAATCCACAGAAGGATACTTTTAAGGACAAATCAGTGGGATTTGTTAGTCAACTATGAATGCCAGTTAGACACAATCTAGGATTACCCAAGAAGATAGTCCCAGCCAGGGATGGTCTCTTTGGGTTGGCCTGTAGGCATATTGAGAAAGATATTGTTTCATTTTACTTCATATGGCTGGTTTTGCCTGCACGTATGTCTGTGCACCAAATGCACAGGCCACGTTGTGTCCATGGAGGCCCAAAGAGAGCATGGAATTCCCTGGAACTGGAATACAGAGAGTGTTAGCTGCCATGTAGGTGCGGGGAGTCAAATCAGAATCAGGGTCTTCTGGAAGAGTAGCAAGTGCTTCTGACCATCTCACTACCTCCTAGAGAGATTTTTAAAATTTCAGTTGATGTGGGAAGATCCAGCCCAATGTGGGCAGCACCATTCCCTAGGCACACTGTCTAAGAGTGGAGAAGTCTAGCTAAGGGTAAGTGAGTGAACAGGCAAACATGTATGTGCTTATTTCCCTGATTTTGACTGTGGCTAGCCGCAGTTCCTTCCTAGACTTCCTTACAATGATAGACTCTGCTGAGATTCTAAGTTGAAATAAACCCCTTTCTTTTCTAGGTTGTTTTTTTGCCAGGGTGTTTTTATCATGGCAACAGAAATGAAATTAGAACAGTTAGGATCCAGGTGTACAGTTTCACATGAGAGTCTGAAGCTCCAAGGAGAGGGTTTATCTGGAGATAACAATTTATGAGTCAGCATACTACTGCTTGGAATTTGGAGAGGGGGAGATTCTAAAAGCAGACCAGACCGTAATGCCAAATAGCTCAGGAATTTGAGGCTTGGTACTCAGCAACACATTAAAAAAAACTATAAACATTTAGCAAATTGTTACTTTGCCATCGCTTTGTCTTTGGCTCTTTTCCATATGACAATCTCCTCTTTACATTGAAATATGAGAATGTAGGTCATGCCTTAAGAGTACTTTGTCACTATGTTTGACTATTCGTGTGTACACTAATACTATTATTGCTATTGTTGTTTTTATTTTTTTTTTTAAAAAAAAAAAACCCTTTGGAGAAAATTGTTTCCGACTCCAGCAGTGGTTATCGATCTAATCCTAAGCAGGCACTGGGTAAAGCTGTTCTCCTTGCTTTTGTCCTCTTCCCTGAAGTTCTATTGATTATAGGAAACATGGAACCTATAAAACTGAAGAACACAGCTCACATCAACAGAAGTCAAATGACAAATGAATGATTACTGGTAACAAAGTGACTCACGAGATGATGGGTGATACCAGGGAGGCTCTGTACTCCATTGGGACCTAAGACCCACATGCCAGGTGTCTACACATAAATGAAGTACAGGTCGCCTTCATTCCACATGAGCTGTGTTTTGGGAGAGATGTTGATACTTAAGTGTGTCTATAATTTGAACACAGCTTAGTACAAAAGCAGGTATTATATTCGTAACTCTATATCTGGCTAAAGTCTGTGCTTATTAAGTGTGAGGACTGGGTAAATGCTAATAGGACGATAGAGGATGGATTGACTAGTCCTATTTGCAAAGAACACACAAATTGATTACACAAAATGATTTTTTATTAGTCAATAAGACCAGGCTACTTAAGAGCCTCATTCAATTGCCTTATAAGTAGACAGAAAGAAAGAAAAAAAAAAAAGATGGAGTTGATGTGTGTGAAGTAGCCACAAGGGATTAGGAGCACAAATAGTGAAAAGCAAAGCCAAAACAGAGCAGGGATCAATGGCCAACTTTTCACACTCACAATGTTCAGACAGAGAGTCAGAAGGCTCTTAGCTCTCACCACATCTAGGCATTTAAGTAGGGTGCTGGCTGGCCCTCGGAGGTGATGTGCCGAAGGACAGGCCTGTCTCATTTCCTCCCTTTTGGCTGGGCCACTGGTTTTCACGTCCCAAGGCCTCAACGTCACCTGACTCCCTTTTTTTTGGTTCATGCCCAGCAAACTGCACACAAAGGCAATTTGCCTTCCTGGATGAATTCTACAAAAGAAACAACTCTCTGGCATGCTGACACGAATATTTCACTTTGATGAGCTGTTTTGTCTTTCTGTGTAATTAATGAAATGGTATTGTAGCTTATTTGGCAGCCCCTTATGAGGTGGCTAAATGAGACAGCGTGCTTTCCTTATGTAAATGCAAATCTCTTTTATAAATTCATTTTTCTCCATTTATTTATTGATCACAGCCCCCCTCTTCTCCCAGTCAACCCTCACACAGCACCCACCTTCCCCCACCCCCTCTCTTCCTCCTCTGAGCAGGGGGAGGCCCCCCTGGATACCAACCTACCCGGGCACATCTAGTCACTGCAGGACTAGGGGCATCCTCTCCCACTGAGACGAGACAAGGCAGCTCAGTTAGAGGAATAGGATCCATAGGCAGGCAACAGAGTCAAGGACAGCCCCCACTCCAGTTATTGAAGGACCCACATGAAGACCAAAGTACACATCTGCTACTTATGTATGTGGTGGTGGGGACTTAGGTCCAGCCTATGGTGCTCTTTGGTTGGTGGTTCAGTCTCTGGAGCTCCCAAGGCTCCAGGTTAGTTGACTCCGTTGGTTGTCATCTGAAGAATCCCTATCCTCTTCAGGTCCCACAATCCTTCCCCCAACTCTTCCACAAGACTCCCTGAGTTCCATCGAATTTTGGCCGTGGGTTTCTGTATCTCTTTCAGGTACCCACACTGCAATCCAAAGGCCCAAAGAAACTAAACAACAAGGAGGACCCAAGGGAGGATGCTTGTCTGTCCCAGAGGGAGAAATAATAGAGGGAGTGAACTGGGTGGAAGGAGGGGTGGGGAAGGGAACGGGGAGGGGGCAGAGGGGGAAATCAGGTGTGGAGAAAACTGGGGAGAGAGAGCCTAGAGAGGGAATGGAAATCAGGGTGGGGGCATCTCTAGAACAGGCCAGAGAGCTGGGATGAGGAGTGGGGGACTCCAGGGAGTCTATGAGGGTGGCTCTAGCTGAGACTCCTAGTAGTGGGGCATAGAGTGTCTTCCTCCTGTGGCCAGGCAGGACTCCCAGTGGAAGGATAAGGACACCAAGCCACCCACAAAAACTTTTGACTCAAAATTCGTCCTGCCTACAAGAAGTGCAGGGACAAAGATGGAGCAGACTGAGGGAATCGGCAACCAATGACGAGCCCAACTTGAGTCCCATCCCATGGGCAAGACCCAACCCCTGACACTATTAACGATGTTCTGTTATGCTTGCAGACAGGGGCCTAGCATAACTGTCTTCTGAGAGGCTCCACCCAATAGCTGACCGAAGCCAGTCTCTTAAGAAAGACGAACAGCAGAAGCACTGTGCTCAGAAAGCCCACTGGAGCAGCAGCTGACCTCTGTGGGACAGGTTTTTGTTGTTGTCGTCGTCGTTGTTGTTGTTGTTTTGTTTTGCTCTGCTTTGCTTCTGTTTCAAAAATGCTATGTATGGTTTCTCAAATCACATTCTCTTGTTCCTTGTTGCAGTCTAACTGCCAAGAGTTTCACTAAATCACCTGTAACACATCGGTCCTTAAACTGGACAAGGGGTCTTGTGAGGCCATGAGGCTTAAACTTTAGGCTTACCCAGAATGCATCGGGAAATTCCTAGCTCAGCTTTCCCCTAGAGACCCTGCCTCAGTAGATCCAGGTGGGAGCCACAGGCTGCATTGTTAGCATCGCCCGGTCTGATGCACATAGACAACTAATGGTGATGAGTGCTTTAGATTGCAATGCTAGTTCATTCCTGGTGCCAGGGCTCTAGGGAGGAGCGTCTCCCCTTCCAGAGTTCCTCTGCTGACCCGGAAACTTGGATGGATTCAAAGTCTGAGAAGTTGGAGAAAATGAAGCCACTGGAGACCAATGCTGGAGAGGAAAGATCCCATGGGACAGTTGACACCTGTCCTTCCTGCCACAGGCATTTTTGTAGCCATGAGAATGGAGGAGGTCCAAAGAAAGGGGTCAAAGAAATGGCAGTGGCCCTAGCTGGAAGACTTTCTGTAGAAAGGTAATCCTAGTGGCCATCTCCCACCGTGGAGTGAGACTGTCTAGCCTGCCTGACACGATAACTTTTTTGCACAGACACACTTTGAGGGTTTAAAGGGTTATTTAATTTGAGAGACTTCCTGGAGCTATCGCAAATCGCCACTGCACTCATTGTAGATGTGTGTGTTGCAATAGGGTTCTTTCTCTTGTCTTAGAGACCAACATAGCAATGCTTCTCTTCCACAGCTAGTGCAGGGAATCATTAGTGACTAAGATATGGCAGTCCAATCCAGAGAAGCATGGACATTATAGTGATCTGGGGTTAGTGTACAGTCTGGTTGGATTCTTTATTAATTTTAAGATACAGAATCTGAGTTAGAGGAATGAGTCACCAGAACGAGTGTCTTAGGGCAAGAGCTAGGACTAAAAGTAGGTCTCTTGATGTCAGTGACCAGTGCTCACTGCCCAGAGCCCCAGGAGCCTCTGAATCAGCAGAGCAGCTTAGATAGGACAGACTGATAACTTCTTAGGTGTACAAGTAACAGACGGCTGCTTTGCATTTGGTCTTGCCCAATTAACTCCAGGTAATTCTTGCTGGCTTATACAACCCTGTTTGTAAATGTGTGTGTGTGTGTGTGTGTGTGTGTGTGTTGTGTGTATCTTTGCCTGTGTCTGTGTTTCTCTGTGTGTGTCTGTGCCTATGCTTTTGTCTGTGTCCATGTCTGTGTCTGTGTCTGTTCATGTCTCTCTGTCTCTATGTGCATATATGTGTGTGTGTGTGTGTGTGTATCTGTCTGTATCTGTTTCTGTGTCTTTGTCTGTGTACATGTGCCTGTGTCTGTGTGTGCCTATGTATGTCTATGCCTGTCTGTCTGTCTGTCTCTCTCACTCTCTATCTATCTATCTCTCTCTCTCTATGTGTGTGTGTGTGTGTATGTCTTTGCCTGTGCATATGTGTGCCTGTCTGTGTCTATTTGTATCTGTGTCTGTACCTGCGTCTGTATGCATGTGCATGTGTGTGTGTGCACATGTTGGTGTGTATCTGTGTCTATGCCTGTGCCTGTGCATGTATGCCTGTGTCTGTGCATGGGTCTGTGTCTCTGTGTGTGTGTGTGTGTGTGTGTGTGTGTGTGTGTGTGTCTATGTCTGTGTCTGTGTCTATGTCTGTGTCTATCTGTTTTCTGTTGTTATTCTTACCAGTAATCTTTGCTAGGCAGTGTTTCTCCTAAACTAAGTACAATTACCATCTGGTGATTCAAAGATAGCACTGAAATCCGACAAAAGCTTTGTATATAGGCCAGGTGGGCTGGAACTTCTCATGACTTGGAAGAGAAGTTTCTGGATCATGATGTCTAATACTTTCTGCTGTGAGTGAGGAAAACAAAATGATATATGCTGGGTTTCTCACGATAGCCTGGGGAGCAAGGAAGAGTCCCTTGTCCATACAGAATCTGTTCTTTTGCTGTGAAGAGGCACCATGACCAAGACAATATTTTAAATTTATTTTTTGTTTTGTTTTGTTTTGTTTGTTTTTTCCAAGACAGAGTTTCTTTATCTAACCCTGGCTGTCCTGGAACTAGCTCTGTAGACCATGCTGGCCTTGAAAATCATAGGGATCCTCCTGTCTCTGCTTCCTGAGTACTGAGAACCACCAGGCC
This sequence comes from Rattus rattus, assembly GCF_011064425.1. Lineage (NCBI taxonomy): Eukaryota > Metazoa > Chordata > Mammalia > Rodentia > Muridae > Rattus > Rattus rattus. The sequence goes on from NC_046154.1 coordinate 117,854,539, forward strand.
CGAGACAACTTTTACAAAAGAAAGCATTTAATTGGGGACTTGCATACAGTTTTATAGGTTTAGTCCATCATCATCATGGCAGTAGATGAGTTTTACAATGATCCACAGGTAGAGGTGGAAGAGGAGGGAGGGAGGGAGGAAGGGAAGGGGGAAGGGAAGAAAGGAGGGAATAAGGGAGAAGGAGGGAGAAAGAGAGGGAGGGAGGGAGAGAGGGAGACAGACAGATATATAGACAGACAGACAGACAGACAGACAGACAGACACACACACACACACACACACACACACACACACACACACTGGGCCTGTTGTGAGCTTTTGAAAACTCATGGCTCACCTCCAATGACACACTTCCTCCAACAAAGCCACACCTCCTAATCCTTCTAATCTTCTCAAACAGTTCCACTCCCTGGTGACCAAGCATTCAATACATGAGGCTATGGGGACCATTCTTATTGAAACCTCTGTGATACACTAGTATAATAAACCAGCATCTTGCTTCAGTCAAGTCCACAGAACAGTCCCATGGCTTCCAGCTCGTGGGGATGCCTGCTCATTGCTCTCGGCTGCGTGATTCTGCACCATTTCTGGTTGAACATCTGTTACCCAGGATGCTTTTATGGCCAGAGGGAATTTCATAGCGGGCAGCCACTGTGAGGGTCTCCTGCCAGGATTGGAGTGAACACACAGGACCTCAGTCTTTTCTCTTTACAGTGTGTATTGGTGGGATTAGGCTGTCTCCAAGAAGAGTCAGCCCATGTCAGGCTCATTGTGAGTAACTGGATAGAGATGGGAATCAGCCAGCGCTTTGAAGATGCAGATGGCAGGGTGCCAAGGTGCCAGACTGCGGGTGCCAGGGTTTTTTATTCCTAATTGGCCTGATGGTTCTCTCTCTCTCTCTCTCTCTCTCTCTCTCTCTCTCTCTCTCTCTCTCTCTCTCTCTCTCTCTCTCTCTCTCTCTCTCCTCATTTCCTAGGAGAAATGAGGACAGGAAGGGTAGCAGACGGAGCTGGGTTCTTACGCTCAGGGGTCTGTGCTTCCAAAAGGAATAGGCTCTGACGCCTGTGGTACCTGTACAGCATTAGACAAGTTTTGTGTCTCTGTGTGTGTTTCAGAACCAAAGATCTTTATTCTCAAAGGAGTCCGTGACCCAAACATGCCAAGAACAACCAGTGTAAAGATCAAATCCGTTTTCACTTCTGCAGAACGAATGGTTTTTCATCTCATTTTGAAGAGAAGAGTCTGCCACAGCTGTCATTCTCTTTCACCAACCTGCTTGCTCATTTTAAAAGAATGTGCTCCCTTGGAGAGCAAGCTCATAAGGAAAGCCTAACTTCTTTAATAATGAGTACGTGCCTGTGTCATAAACGGAGGTCTGCAGGGACAGACATTTGACTTTTCCAGAGTTCAAGGCCATTTCTACTGTGAGCTACGTTCTATGTATTGTATTCACGTATCAGACTTAGTATTAGTATTGTCTCAGCCTTACCTCAGTCTCAGGGACCCTCCTCCTCCTCCTCCTCCCCCTCCTTCTCCTCCTCTTCTTCCTCTCTCTCTCTCTCTCTCTCTCTCTCTCTCTCTCTCTCTCTCTCTCTCTCTCTCTCTCTCTCTCTCTGAGATAGGGCCTCATGTACCCCAGGCTGTCCTGAACTATCCTTATAGTCGAGGATGACCCTATAACTCATAATCCTGATTCTTCCATCTTCTCACCCCAGCTGGGATTCTAAGCACAGGGCGCCATGTTGATTTTATGATGAGGACGGACCTCAGCAATTCCTGTGTATACTCTATCAACTCAGTACTCTATCAACTGAGCTACACTTGCAGCTGACGTTAGGGACTTTCTGCCCTTAGATGTTTGTGTCTGAGTTCTGAGACTTGTACTTAGGTCTGAAGCACCTGTATTGGATCAAGGAATTGGATACAGTTGGAGTATCCTGAGAGCCACCCTTCATCTTGCTGGCTCTTCGGCTCTGGGACCACCTTGTTACCACTAAGCTGTCTGCTCCTTATCCTTGCCTGGTCAGCTACTGTGCTCACGATGCCTCTCGAGCTATACATGGCCCCGTCTGTCCAAGCGAAGGCCAGGGACAAATGGAGACGGAATGCGAGCCAATATTTATAAGGTACTCTTCCATACCTAGAAGTAAGTTTCTAAGGATGGGTTCTATCTTTTAAAATAAGCTTCTTTCGCATCCACATAAGAACATGGCATATTTTCAATAAAGCAAATGCTCACACCAAATGCTCAACGGGATTCTGGAACTTTCCACGAGATCTCTTCCGTAGTCGTTTAATCCAGTTCCTGAGGCAAGTGAATCCCTGAGAGGTGGGTATTCTAGAACCTAACCAGCCCCCCTGCCCCCCAGCCACAGTTAACAGTGCCTCAGCTTTTCTGCCTTGTGTTCACTTCTAGGTACACAGAGGGCAGGGCAGTGTGCTGCTGAGGGAGGGAACACTGGTGACAGGGAGGTGCAGGACTAAGAGTCAAGCTGAAGACAGCAGAGGGCTACATCGTCTAAAGAATCCTGACAGAGAGGGCCAAAGGCAATCGAGGGGAACACCCCTTTGGTGTGCAGGTCATAAATCAGGAAAATCAGGCCAAGCCAAGGTCTGCAGGCATCAATTAGGGTGCAGTGCCTACAAAGGAAGCTGGGCTCTCTGCAGGGCCTTGGAGGGTGCAACCGAGGCTACCAGGATGCCCTATGTGTTGGATAGAAAGTGTCTCTCTGAGACACTGAGCGATCGTCTCAAAATATAACTTAAGTCACGCTGCGAAGGGACATGGGTGCAGTAAGGAATGGAGCATGGAGGACAGAGTCTACACCAAATATAGATGGGCGCTGTGCGATACTGAGGAAGTAAAGATGGCAGATGCCCAAGCCCTGACTTCCTTAGCTCGTTCCCGGACCTGTGTAAAGGTGAGAAGAGAGAGCACAGATTCCCCGAGGTTATCTTCAGAGTGGCAGGCTGGGGCTTTGACCATGCACACGCATTGTCTGTCTGTCTGTCTGTCTGTCTGTCTGTCTCTCTCTCTCTCTCTCTCACACACACACACACACACACTATGCACATACACACTCATGCAATAATAATTAAGTTAAAACTTTGTAATATAAGCGAATAAGGCAAACACTAGGAAGCTGTTTTGCAAATGGCTGAAATCAGATCAGTACATTTTTTTTTCTCTTCATTTCTGGGCTTACAATGGTTCTATTGTTGGTGCCCAGGAATACCAGGCTGTAGCACGGCTTGAAGAGACAGCTTCTTTGGCCTTGATCTTTCTACTTAGATTTCTGGTCTTACAGCTCCTGTATCTGCCTTCAGATGTTAGGATCAGAGCTGGGAGAGGAGAGGAAGATCCTGAAGGGCATGTCACAATATGCTGTCTTCCCCACCGCTCCAGGCAGCTGATGTCATTGAGCTGGAAGCAGGATCACCCCAGTGTCTGGGGATGTGGGTGTCTGATCATGCCCATGCTCAAATGTGGGGCCGGTATCTGACATGTTGATGCTGCCATTCTGACTTAGCTGCCACCGTGACCCAGCTACTGTGGAGTCACGAATATTTGCTGCAGTTTGAAAGGTAATTAAAACTTTACCTCAAGAAAAACTTAATAATGGAAAAAATTAACATTTTCACCCTATGTGCGAGCTGCGCCACGAAGGTGCCATGAAGGGGGGCACAAGGCACATCCAGAGGTTGGCGATAAGCCAGGAGGCTAACTTGGGCTACCGGCTGGAATGCTAAAATTAAATTCAAATGCATTAGAATATGGTTCCTATTAGCTCCAGTTTCCACAAGCAACTAGTTACGTAACCAGAAAGGTACAAATTCACCTGCTCTTCCTGGGGGAGACAGCACTATCGCAGGCTGAAAGGAAAAGAAGAGAGAAAGGAGGAGAAGGGAAGAAAGGGGGAAGGGAAGGAGGGAGAGAGGGAGAGAGGAGGAGAAAGGGGAAAAGAAAAGGTGCTAAAGGAAAAATGTGTTTCCAAATAATGGCAGAAAAATACAGTGGTAAGCACTCTGTATCTTAGGTAGGATGCTAAAGCAAGCCCACCTTCTTAGCTCGTGTGGGAAAGAAGTCGTTCTTTCCCCTTGTCTCTTCCTCAGGCTCCTCTGGCCATGCTGTGGCAAAGGAAAAGACTCCACTGTGTCTCCTCCTCAAACTGATTTTCCTCTCCGATCTCTCCTTCCAACAGGAGCTCTTTTTAATGCAAAATAACCAGGCTCTTCTGATTTCTTTACTGTCCTTCCCACTCTGTCTATTTCTCAGCTGCTGCCGAGCAAAGGAAACCCCAGGAGGCAATCTCGAAAACCGAATCCATCTTAGAAGTGGGACGGGGGAGGGGGTGGGGGTGGGGGTGGGGAGTGTTTTCAATATCTTGCCAACTGCTGCATTTAATAATTTTTATGTTACATCTTTAATACAAACTAGAGTAGTGTTGTGTTTTATTAATAAAAGACAGGGATTTTTTTCCCACATAGCTATTAAATAAACGTTAAATCGATGTTGTAAGATGTACAACTTCCTGAGCACCCGGGTGCACCCACACACATCAAAGGGAGTTTCCCCGATCAATAGTGATATGATGCTGGTGACGAAGACAGCATGAGAGGCAGGGTGGGAAACAATGGCTGAGAAACGCTGGGAAATTCATTAAAGTCTGGAGTTCTGGAAAGCTCATGGGTAGAACTCAGAGGAATAGGCATTGGATTTTGATATCCTTGGTTCTGGGATAACAGGTGTGCACTTGGCTACTGATTAACTTTTCAAAGAACTCAGAAATGTACAGGATAACCATGCTACAACACACAGACCCAAAGAAGCCAAATAACAAGGAGGGCCCAAGGGAGGATGCTTAAATCTTTCTCAGAAGGGGAGAAAGCATAGATATAGGAGGTAGATGGAGGAAGGGAACTGGGTGGGAGAGGGAATGGGGAGGGGAACAGGGCAGGAGGATCAGGTAAAGGGAGGGGGTGGGATTAAGATGGGGACAGATAACAGCAGCAGACAGGGGTGGGGAGCATCTCTAGGACTTGCCAGAGACCTGAGATGGGGGCTGGGGAAGGCCCCAAAGAATCTATGGGGGTGACTCTAGCTGAGACTCCTAGCAGTGAGAGATGGGGAGCCTGAAGATGCCATCTCCTTGTAGCAAAGCAGTACCTCCAGTGAAGGGATAAAGACAACAATCCATCCACAAAACCTTGAGTCCTTAGCAGGGACAAAGATGAACCAGAGACAGAGGGAATGGCCAACGAATGACTGGTCCAAATTGAGACTCATCCCATAGGAGGACCAACCCCTGACACTATTAATGATACTCTGTTATGTTTGCAAACAGGAGCCTAGCATAACTGTCCTCTGAGAAGTTCCACCCAGCAGCCCAGGGAAAGAGACCCACAGCCAAACACTAGGTGTCTTCACTCTTGGGGTCTTCAGGAACCTGAAGAGATAGGGACTTCACAAGAAGACTGATAGAATCAACCTAGAACCTTGGGGGCTCCAGAGACTGAACTATCAACCAAAGAGCATACGTAGGCTGGGCCTAAACTCCCCAACATGTAGTAGATGTGTTGTTTGGTCTTCATGTAGGTGCCCCAAGAGCTGGAGCAGAGGCTGTCCCTGAATCTGTTGCCTGCCTGTCTTGTGGAAAAGTGAGGGATAGAATTGATTAAGCTAGAGAGGTCGGGAACACCACAGGATACCTGGATAGTCAACTAGCTTGAGCCTATAGGGACTCACAGAGACTGAGCCACCAACCAAAGAGCATGCAGGGGCTGGACCTGGGCCCCCTACACATTTGTATCAGATGTGTAGCTTGGTCTTTCACGTGGGTCCCCTGATAATTGGAGCAGAAGGTGTCTCGGACTCTGTTCCCTGCCTTTGGATCCCTTCTTCTAGCTGGACTGCCTGGTTGGGCCTCAGCAGAGAGGATGTGCTTTGGTCTACTGTGATTGGATGTCTCAGAGTGGGGGTGGGGATGAAGAGCTTAGGGGGGAATCTCCTCTGAGGAGAGGGGGAGGGGTAATGAGGGAGGGATTTGTAAGGATTAGACTTGGAGGAATAGGGAGGGGACAGAGCAAGTTGGGGACAGTGGATTCAGTGGGACTTGGAAGCTGTAAAATGAATAAATACAGGGGAGGTGGTCTGATCTGTGATAGATAAAGCCCCATAAGGAAAGAATAGAGAGAAATGAAAGCAAAATGTTATCACTGAAAAGACAAAGAGCACTGCCTAACCCAAGGTCCAAGAAGCAGAGTTAAATCTGCACCTGAAGCTTCACAGAGAATTGACAGTAGACGTTTAAATACATAACGCGGTCAACATTTGTCTGAACCAACTTAGGATATTGTAAAGTAAAAGAGCAAAGAGATGAAAACATAAAGATAAAATATGATGATTGTGATGTACTGAAATCGGAGATAAAGAGAAATAAAAATATGCAAATGAAAATGGAAACATAAATTATAATAATAAATATTCTTGACCTAAAAAACGGTTTCTGCATGATAAAGTAGATTGCCATAGTACAAACATGACCAAAGACGAGATAATCATTTTTTTTACATTTTATCCACACCAGGTATTCCTGTTTGTGGCTTTAAACCAGTATTTACAAAATACTTTTAATGCATGGGGAAAGTGCTTGTAATAAAACGTAAGTGAAGACAGCAGTTTACCACAGTCCTGACTGTTCTTAGTGACTGAGGGATAAAAACATATTTCTCATTCACAGCGCACTCCGGGGTGCTCAGTGAATGGCTTTGCAGGAACTCGACCTCTATCTGATGCTCTGATTTCTACTCAGCCCATTCCATGCAGTTGATGGAGGAAGGAACCATATGAGAAAGGCACATTTGCTTCACGACAGCTGTGCGCCAGAGAGTAACATTTCAGTCAGCAATGGGTTTTGGGCCCTACCTTGGTGTTTCCCTCCCCCCTCGCTGAGCCTTTTAGCCTGCTATAGCAAGAAGTTGTTTACATCCTTGGCAGCTGCGCTTAGCCCCTGATTGGGGGCCTGGACTTTCCACGGCACTCGCTGGAAATGGGTGACCCGTGTACGTGTTTTTCTTTTTAATCTGCAGGCCCTCGCCGACTCGGGGTAACAGGTTAGCTATGCAGGCATAGCTGACAAGTGGGGTCCACATAGACTATGATGATCTGTAAGAATATAACAGAGTTTTCAATTCCTGTGCGCTGGTGATGTCATAGCCTAAAGAACATGAGAGCATAACAAAAGGCTCATGTTTTGGGTGAGACTGGTGAGTCTTGTATCTGAGACAGTCTTATCAAAGTGTGGCACATGTAACTGTGCACAGCACTTGATGACAATAGTAGGTCAGTGGTTCTCAACCTTCCTAACACTGCGACCCTTTAATACAGTTCCTCATGCTCTGGTGACCCCCAATCATAAGATTATTTTCGTTGCCACTTCTTAACTGTAATTTTGCTGCTGTCATAAGCCACAGTGTTTTCCAGTGGTCTTAGGTGACCCCAGTGGAAGGGTCATTTGATCCCCCAAGGGTCAAGTGAACTCCAGCTTGAGAACCGCTGCACTAAATAACTGTGCTATCTCAGAGGCAGAGAATACACTGTGTCCCAGTTTCATTACCATTGCTGTAGTAAAGCATCATGACTTAAAGCAACACAGGGGAGGAAGTAGTGTTTGCATTCCCTCAGCTTGCGTTTCCAGGTTTCATCTCATCGTTTCAGATGGAGTCAAGGCAGGACTCACATCACATCCAGACCTTAGAGCAGACAGAAGCAAAGGCACTCCTGCAGCCTCTTTGCTTGTTGAATCATTGTCTTCATTCATGCAGTTTGGGCTCCAGCCTAGGGAATAGCGTCACCCACAGTGGGCTGGGCCTTTCTATACCATTAACAATCAAGACAATCCCCTTCAGAAATATCCACAGTCTAATCTACGAAGTAGGTCAGTTGTCCCCATTCTCAGGTAATTCTAAGTTGTCAAGTTGATGATATGTAATATTGTCATCTAGCTTGTGTTTACCTTGTTTCTCTGTTTTGTTTTGTTTTTTTTAGGTCAAGAGGTCATATGGAGTTATCACGTAAGAACACTTTATTATGTTAACACAGTGTGATACTTCTTTGAACATGACCTCATACTTAAATGATGTAGAGCTATATTTTGGCCTAGCAGTGGCATCATTACTTCTATACATATAAAACTTGTAAGAAGGAAGCCATATAGACATCCTGTACTTATGAGTGGCTGCAATTTGACCCAGGAGAAAAATGGAAAAATGGACTTTGTGGAAGTCATTGTCAATATGCAATATTTCCAACTATATGCCACTCTGGGTAACAAAATACAAGATATATTTTCATCTGCTTCTTTACTTTTCTAAATTTTAGGAGTGTTTGTTACTTACGTGAATGGTTTTCTCAGCATATGTTAGGATCACAGCAGAATTTCACTGCCGAAGTGGTTATTAGGATGAAATCTAATCAAGGATATAGAGAATTCAACACCGAACCTGGATCCCAGTTACAGCTCATATTTTTATTATTATCAGTCTTGATGAGAGCACGGTAACCATCTGTCCTCACAGATCTTAACCCACAGCTCCCTAACAAGATACAGACAAACACCAGACACTGGCCAGACCTTCTGTCCTGAAGGAGCCAAGGCTGCAAGAAGCCAGTAAGAGTTTGCAAGATTTCCAAACTTTGTGAATTTTTAATTTTGGCTCTGAATTATCCCATAAATTTTTTTTAAAAATGCCTGTGGAGATCTTATTCCCAAAGAGAATGGAAATGCTTCTGTTTGTACTCCACTGATTGCATCGAGATGGGAAGACATTTACATGGCCATACACTGCTTTTTTTTTATTTATTTACTTTTTAAAATATGGTCATTCTCTCTCTCTCTCTCTCTCTCTCTCTCTCTCTCTCTCTCTCTCTCTCTCTCTCAGACACACACACACACACACACACACACACACACACACCTTCCAAGTAAATCCTAATTTTACTTGTATGTGGTGTGTGTCTGCATGAGAGAGACAGAGACAGAGAGACAGACAGGCAGAGAGGGGGGAGAGAGAGAGAGAGACTCACTGAACATAACTGAGATTGTTAGCATGTGCACAGGTAAACACACCAGGAGTCACTTACTGAGTACAGACAAGTTACCAGCATAATACCACTTGAAAATGACTTCCCCTCCACGTGAAACCATTGATTACTACTAGTTCCTCAAGGAGGGATGGGGCCTTGTGAGCATCTCCCCATCCACTAAATGTTAACAGGCTCCCCTTCTTGTACAGGTAACCCCTTATCTTAAGGGTTTTTGTTTGTTTGTTGTGTTTGTTTGTTTTTCTGTGGAAAGACACCATGATACAGCATCTCTTAAAAGGAAAACATTTAATTGGAGCTGGCTTACAGTTCAGAGGTTTAGAAAATAGTGGGAAGCATGGTGGTGCACAGACAGACATGGTGCTGGAGAAGCAGCTGACAGTCTTGATCCATAGGCAACAGGAGATACGGCCACACTGGGCATGGCTTGAGCATCTGAGACTTCAAAGCCCACCTCCAAGCAACCACTTCCTCTAACAAGGCCATACCTACTCCAACAAGGCCACATTTCCCAATAGTGACACTCCATATGGGGGCCATTTGCTTTCAAACCACCACATCTACATACAGTGCTGAATTTGTGAAGATAACAGTATTCTATACCCAGAAGACAGTGTTCACAGCACTCTGCCTCATCCACTTGCTCTTACATTTTGCCTAAGCCTTTAAGGGTGTGCTATAAATGTCCCATTTAGAGTTTAGCATTCAATAGTCATAATCATCCCTTTGGCAAGTTAGGAGCAACTCCATTAACTACTGACCACTGCAATAACAAGCTTCTCAGTCCATTAGTAAAGAGACAAAAGGCCAGCACTTCCCTCCAGGTAAGCCCCATTGCTACATTTACCAGCAGCACTCCCCTTCTTGGTGCAGCTATCTCCTGTCATTGGAGAAAGCAGAAAATTAATGTCTTTTGGATATATGCCCAGGAGAGGTATAGCTGGGTCCTCAGGTAGTGCAATGTCCAATTTTCTGAAGAACCTCCAGACTGATTTCCGGAGTGGTTGTACCAGTTTGCAATCCCACCAACAATGGAGGAGTGTTCCTCTTTCTCCACATCCTCACCAGCATCTTCTGTTGCCTGAGTTTTTTATATTAGCCATTCTGACTGGTGTGAGGTGAAATCTCAGGGTTGTTTTGATTTGCATTTCCCTGATGACTAAGGATGTTGAGCATTTCTGTAGGTGCTTCTCAGCCATTCGATACTCCTTAGCTGAGAATTCTTTGTTTAGCTCTGTACCCCATTTTTAAGAGGGTTATTTGGCTCTCTGGAGTCTAACATCTTAAGCTCTTTGTATATTTTGGATATCAGCCCTCTTTCGGATATAGGATTTGTAAAGATATTTTCCCAATCTGTGGTTGCAGTTTTGTCCTAATGACAGTGTCTTTTGTCTTGCAGAAGCTTTACAGTTTTATGAGGTCCCATTTATTGATTCTTGATCTTAGAGCATAAGCCATTGGTGTTTTGTTCAGGAAATTTTCCTCAGTGCCCATGTGTTCAAGACTCTTCCCCACTTTTTCTTCTATGAGTTTGAGTGTATCTAATTTGATGTGGAGGTCCTTGATCCACTTGGACTTAAGTTTTGTACAGTGTGGTAAAATGGATCTATTTGCATTCTTCTACATGCTGACCTCCAGTTGAACCAGCACCATTTGTTGAAAATGCTATCTTTCTTCCATTGGATGATTTTAGCTCCTTTGTCAAAGATCAAGTGACCATAGGTATGTGGGTTCATTTATGTGTCTTCAATTCTATTCCACTGATCTATCTGCCTGTCTCTGTACCAATACCATACAGTTTTTATCACTATTGTGCTGTAATACTGCTTGAGGTCAGGAATGATGATTCCCTCAGAAGTTCTTTTATTGTTGAGTATAGTTTTTATTTGCAAATGAACTTGCAAATTTGTTCTTTCTATCTCTATAAAGAATTGAGTTGGAATTTTGATGGGGAATGCATTGAATCTGTAGATTGCTTTTGGCAAAATGACTATTTTTATTATATTAATCCTACCAATCCATGAGCATGGGAGGTCTTTCCATCTTCTGAGATCTTCAATTTCTTTCTTCAGAGACTTGAAGTTCTTGTCATACAGATCTTTCACTTGCTTGGTTAAAGTCATGCTGAGGTATTTTATATTATTTGGGACTATTATAAAGGGTGTCATTTCCCTAATTTCTTTCTCAGCCTGTTTATCCTTTGAGTAGAGGAAGGCTACTAATTTATTTTAATTAATTTTATACCCAGTCACTTTGCTGAAGTTGTTTATCAGGTTTAGTAGTTCTCTGGTGGAACTTTTGGGATCACTTAAGCATACTATCATATCATCTGCAAATAGTGATATTTTGACTTCTTCCTTTCCAATTTATATTTGATCTCTTTTCATTGTCTGATTGCTCTGGTTAGGACTTTGAGTACTATATTGACTAAGTAGGGAGAGAGCAGGCAGCCTTGTCTAGTCCCTGATCTTAGTGGGATTGCTTCAAGTTTCTCTCCATTTAATTTGATGTTAGCTACTGGTTTGCTGTATATGGCTTTTATTATGTTTATGTTTGGGCCTTGAATTCCTGATCTTTCCAGGACTTTTATCATGAAGGGGTGTTGAATTTTGTCAAATGCTTTCTCAGCATCTAATGAAATGATCATGTGGTTTTTTTCTTTGAGTTTGTTTATATAGTGGATTACATCGATGGACTACTGTATATTGAATCATCCCTGCATCCATGGGATTAAGCCTACTTGATCATGATGGATGGTCATTTTGATGTGGTCTTGGATTCAGTTTGCAAGAATTTTATTGCATATTTTTGCATCAATATTCTTAAGGGAAATTGGTCTGAAGTTCTCTTTCTTTGTTGGGTTTTCATGTGGTTTAGGTATAAGAGTAATTGTGGCATCACAGAAGGAATTTGGTAGAGCTCTGTCTGTTTCAATTTTGTGAAATAGTTTGGACAGTATTGGCATTAATGTCCTGGAGGTGATAAGACCCCCACCCTTAAGCTATGGGAAAGAGACAACCAAGTGTTCCCAACAGTTGAAAAGAGACATAACAGTGGTGGCCAGCTCGCCACAACAGGAAAGAATACACTGGTCCCTGATAATGGGACAAGTTATTCCTTCCCCAGGTCAAGGATGTCCTTTTCCAGATGAATGGTCCCTCCTTACAGTCTGAACAAACATTATCAGTTTGAGGGATAGCATTCCTTTACCCCTTACCCAATCATGTAATGCCAAGGCTTGAAAGACCCAGCTTGTGCCTTTCCCCTATATAAACCCTAAGCCCCTAGACTTGAGCATCACATTCCTAACCTGCCATGATCAGAGAGAGTTGCTTCCCGAGCCTGAAGTCAAATAAAAAGACTCTCATGTTCTTGCATCAGTATTGTGGTCCCTGTTGGTCTCCTGGGGTTCTTGCAAACTGGACATAACACTAGCAGCACTAACCTATGGGTATAAATAAAAATATGTAGGAGGCACTTTGACACTGAGTCTACTTTGTAAGCAGCAGTAGTCAGTTCCCCACCAGGGCTTCTTATCACCCCACTGTGGATTTTTACCAGGTTTACAGTACCCAGTATGCATTATGTGATGGAATGAGCCTCAAATCCAATCACAAAGTAGTTGGTTGTACCTGTAACAAATATGCCACTTTTTACCAATGGGCACATTTTGTTTTCAGGTTGGTATTTCATCTCATAGAGGTCACAGCTAGGTAAGGTGATATTTTTTACCTAGGTAAGGTGATGTTTCTCTTCCAGCAGCCTGTATGGTACCTTCTAGTAGTATGAAAGCTCAATATTCTCTCTCTCTCTCTCTCTCTCTCTCTCTCTCTCTCTCTCTCTCTCTCTCTCTGTGTGTGTGTGTGTGTGTGTGTGTGTGTGTGTGTCTGTGTCTGTGTCTGTGTCTCTGTGTGTATAACCATGCATCATATAGAGTGTACATGTGCCATGGTGCACATGTGGTAATCATAGGACAATCTTGAATATCAGCTCTTACTTTCCACCATGTCTAAGTCAGGTCCTTTTTTGTTTTCCCACTGTGTATACCAAGGAAGCTGGCTGGAGCTTCCAGGGATCCTCCTGTTTCTGTCACCCATCTGTCTGTCTCTAGGGAGATTTTTGAAAATGCAAAATCTAGTGCTAGTTGTCTAGCTTGTATGTGGGTTCTGGGAATTCAAGCCAAGGTTCCTTACATTTCATAGCAAGCACTTTAACCTACTGAAGCATGGCTCCACCCTCCTCAATTATACTTCTTAAATCTGTGTCTTCCAGGTCTTTTTACGTCTTGATCATGTTCACATCTTGATTGTATACTTCATAGTTTTCAACTCTGAGGAATAAATATTTGTAACTGTAACTACTCCATCAGTGGTAATCTGGAAAGGTAGCCTAGCTGATTAAGACTTTCTTGAAAATTCTGTGAGGCAACATAGCATAATGTTATGAATTCTAGAGCAGGCAAAGCTAGATTCAGTCTGGGCCTGCCCTTCACAGCTCTGTCCCCTCTAAGAAATTGCATCACCTTTTGTTCCTCCATTTTTTTCTCATCTGTAATGTAAGACAAATAACATCTACTTCCTGGGACAATGAACTTTCAGTAAAATTATGCATATGAAATGCTTAATATTTGCCTTATAAATTGTAAGCATCTTGTGACTATAAACATATAAGGAATAATAACAGTAATTATTCAGTTAGTAAACAGTATTAACCTAAAGAGGAGGGCTTTGAAGACAATGAAATCACAAGCGGAGTGATATAAGCCAATGGATAAAAACTGAAAGGTATTTAGTACACTTAGTGACTAGAAGGCCATTGTTGGTACCAGTGGATGGAGGTGAGGCTGCAACTGAGCTGCAGTGGCCTGCAGAGGAAATTGAAAGGTAGGAGGAGAAATCAGGAGGGAAAGATGTTGGTTTGAGCAGCACAAAACTGAAGAGGATGCAATTAAGCAAAATCTACTATTTTAGTTACATTTGTATGGCTGTGATAAAACCCGGTGACCAAGAAAACATAAAAGAAAGCATTTATTGGGACTTACAGTTCCAGATGGTAAAAGTACACCAACCCAGAGAGCCCCTGAGGACTGAGTCCCCTGGGAAAGACTAAGAAACTGCTATTGCACCGTCCCTGTGATGACTGCCTATTGCAGGGGTGGTCAAGGTCAGATGTAGTGTGATTTGAATAAGAATAGCCCCCATAGGCTTATATATTTGAATACTTGGTTCCCAGTATGACCATCATGGTGGGAAGTTTGGCAGCAGGCAGATATGGTGCTGGTGCAATGGTTGAGAGCTCACATCTTGAGACACAGTCATAAAGCAGAGAGAGCACCCTAGGGATGATATGGGCTTTTGAAAACTTAAAGCTCACTCCCACTGACACACCTCCTCTGACAAGACCCCCTCTCCTAACTCTTCCCAAACAGTTCCACTAACTAGGAACCAAGTATTTAAATATATAAGCCTATGGGTGTAGGTTGGTGTCTATATGTAGGTGAAGGCTGACACAAGTTATGTCAAGACCACGATTGACCAGTAAAAGTAAGGCAGGGACAAAGTTTTTGTAAGGCAAGAGAGGAGGGAAAGGGAAGAATCAAGATGGAGATGGAGAAGGTTGACCCAGATCCGGGTGGTCTTAAATGACCCTAGGTAGTTATGTCTTTTTCTTAAGGGATGGATTTCTATAGGTAAATTTACCTTATCTAGGTGGTTGTGAGTTTGTTGTGTGGATGTATTGTGGATTGAGAATTTAACACATAAATCTGAATTATAAATTACAGCTTATTGAGTCATGATTTTACCGGGTTGGGAGTTTATACCTTAACCAGCAGGGGGCGGTTGCAGAGAGTGTGGGCGGAGTCCGTGGCAGGGAGCCTCAATAGGCCAGCCGCTGCTGGACTTACAGAGCCCTGATTTTACCAGGTAGCTGAAACCAGGGAGTTAGCGGCTAGCAGAGAGAGCCACCAGGAGAGATACTAATCAAAGATAAATTATGGTTAGCTCCACATGGCTCTCCGGTGCTGGAACTAATCCTAGGGACCAGCGTGGACCGCCTGGATCTAAGAGTACTTGAGGGCAGCATGGATCCACTGAGGTAAAGATATCCAGAGCCATGTGACCCTCTGGTGCAGCGCTAGCAGGTTAAAGGTTCAGGTATTTTTAATATTTACATAACATATATGGACCATTCCTATTCAAATCACACTACCACCTGACCTTGACTTCCCCTAAAATGGGCAGTCATCTCAAGGACAGTGTAACAGCAGTTTTCCAAACCTTCCCAGTAGACTCAGTTTTTTTCTCTCTGGGTTGGTAATACTTTTTTTTACCCCTTCCTTACAAAAAAAAAAAAAAAAAAGTAAAATTCAAACTTTAATTCTGGCTTTTCTGTAGTTTGCTATATTTATAATGTTAGAAGTTTCCAGCATGGATAGTGTCATAGTTAGAGTTTTACCACTGTGAACAGACACCATGACCAAGGCAACTCTTATAAGGACAGCATTTAATTAGGGCTGGCTTACAGGTTCAGAGTCTCCATCCAGGCAGGCGTGGTGCAGGAGGACTGAGAGTTATACATCTTGTTTCAAAACCAAACAGAAGACTGGCTTCCAGTGAGCTAGGATGAACGTCTTAAAGCCCATGCTCACAGTGACACACTTCTTCCAACAAGGCCACACACACTCCAACAAGGGCACACTTCCTAATAGTGCCACTGCCTAGGCCAAGCATATGCAAGCCATCGAATGTAGCTTTCTGGTGTAATAAATACAAAGGGGTAAAGATGGAGGAAAGGAGGCAGGGAAGGCAGGAGAGAGAGAGAGAGGAGAGTAAAGAATTAAAAGCAGGAGGATATTGAGATTTTGATGAGAGGTGGCACGGGAACCATTAAGGGAGACTCTGAATAGTTGGAGGAATCAAATACAGGGTTCAAGACAGGTGTGGTGACACTGCAATCCCAGCCCTCAATAGAGGTCGAAAGATGAGGAGTTCAAGGTCATCTGCGGCTCCATGGAGAGTTCAAGACCAGCCTGGGCTACATGAGACCCTACTCAACAGATAAGCAAGGTGATGGGTTCAGATCTTTTACTGTTACGAACCAAATTACAAATCCATTTGACACATGGCTGTTGATCTTCGAAAAATGCCGAGCTGGGCTGATTTTTTTTTCCCTGTGCTAGTTAGAGAATTTATCTGTGTAACAATACACTGCAAACGGAAACAGTAGGGAAGATGCTTGAGTTTGTAATTTATTATTACTCCACTTAGCGATGTATTTTGTGCCAGCAGCCACACTCTAACCAATATCTCTCTGAATAATTTCAGTTTATCAGCCAGAAGGAAGACTAATTCCTCAAGGGTAAGGGCCATGGTTTCTGCTTCCTTCTAGCTGAGCCAAATGCTATGTCTTTACTTCAAATGCTTCACTGGGAATATTGTAGAACGACGTTTCTGGAAGGCTTACAGAACCAAGAGATCGTTGGGTTCTTTCTGTTGGGAAGACTTATGTAAGTTTTAATAAACTGATATTGGGAGGAGGCAGAAAGGGCCTGGAGTCACAAAGTCGAGCACCAAACACTGGTGCTATTTCTTCTGCATGGCTGGTTCCAGTCAAGTCCCAGTTCTTTGTCTGTGAAACAGGGCAGGTGTTAACTGGAATGGCCGTGCAGATGCGTGAAATGTCTACGTTTCTTTAGACTTTTCCCAAATTTGAATTATGTCTCTCCCCCTTTCCCTCCTGTTTCCTGTGTGTGTGTGTGTGTGTGTGTGTGTGTGTGTGTGGTGTGTGTGCGCACGTGTGCGCGCGCATGTTCATTGTATGGGCATCTGTGTGTGTACATATGTCAAAGCTTATGACTGAGGTTGGGAATAACCCTTCCCAGATTACTCTTCTGACTTGTGCAATTTGAGGCAGGGTCTCTGAACCAAATGGATACAGCTCACCTCAGTCTTGCTAGCAGGCTTGTTTGGAGAGCCCCTGTCTCTGCATTCTAGAATTGCAGGCAGGCTTCCAGGACTACTTGGCATTTCTGTGGGTTCTGGGTGTGCAAACTTTGGCCCTATTGCATTTGTGGCAAGTGCTTTAACCACTGAGCCCTATCTGTACTTTCTATTCAATAAAGTTTTGAATTCTTCCTGTGGGTACAGACTATGGGGTAGCATCTGAAGATAGAGGGGTGATGGATTCCTGCCAGAGTTGTTCTACAGAATATGGGTGTGAATTAATGCGTCTTCACTAGCCTGGAAGTCAAGACCCATTCGCCTCTAGTCAAGGAATGACCTTGAGAATGGCATGAGCTTCCTAATCTGAGGCATACACTTGCAATGGTGTTGGGGGAAAAGCATTCCAAGTTTTCTTCTCTCTTATTACCAACCTAGATCAGAAAGTTCATTCCACACTGAGC
Organism: Rattus rattus; assembly: GCF_011064425.1. Lineage (NCBI taxonomy): Eukaryota > Metazoa > Chordata > Mammalia > Rodentia > Muridae > Rattus > Rattus rattus. The sequence continues at coordinate 117,872,046 of NC_046154.1, forward strand.
TATTGAGTCACACCGATCGCTCATGATAACTCATTAGGAAGCATTATTACTTGTCATCATCATCACGGATGATCCAGATCATCGCCCTGGAGGGCTTAGCAGTTAATGAAAAGTATCCGCAGTGAATGAATTTGCTGACTGAAACATACAGTCCTCTAAAGAAAGGAATTTGATTACAATTAAAATTTATCAGAAGAGTCATCAGAGGGTTGAGTGGACATAGCTCTTGGTTGACATACAGATAAATAGACTCTTTTGTGTTATCCAAGCAATGTACCAAACTGGGTTCCATGTGGACACTCGAGGAGGTGAGGACGGGGCTGGGTTCTGTACTTGCCGTTCTGTGATACTGTTCCATCTCACTGTCCTAAAATATACCTTTGCCTACAAGGATCCTGCAGGCTAATTTCAGCAGCTGGGAGCTTGCCCAGCCTGTCATGGGCTTTTAGGTAAGCTGCCGCGGGCGGTCACCAGCAGGCATCTGTCTCCAGAATCAGGAGGACCTTGCAGTGGTGTGGTCCCCAGTCCCAACAGGAGCCTAATAGAAAGTGATGGGTAGCAGTTACAGATGCAAATATTAAATGTGGGGCTTATTTAAAATGTGTATAAGTAATAATAAAAAAGAGTTATGTTGATTCTCTGGGGATCAGTGTTATTATTCTGGTTCAGCTACTTACATAACCTAGTTTAGAAGGTGTAAATAAGGATCTCTATGGGGTGCTCTGTGTAGCCATGGCCAAGGGGTACTAGGCCCAGACTCGGTTCTCGCTTCTGCTACTTACTATGTAACTAGGGGATTATTTTTCTCCTTCTGTAAAATAAAGACAGCGATATACCTATTTCATACAGTGAATAAGGTGAGATAATACTTATTATAACTATCTGTATTTTTCATATCGTATGCCCTGAAGCATCACACATGATTATCATTTAATGTTATTAATAATAATAAAAACAGAGGCTCAGTAAGGTTTTGAGAAAAATGATCAAGATCACCCTGCTGAGAACTGACGGGAGCAAGGGGAAAATCCAGGACTCTCTGTCTCTGAGCACTCAACGCTTTTCTCAAACAGGAATGGCTCTGGTTATTCTGGGAGTGCCAACGGCAAAGGCAGAATTTAGGAGCCAAGGCTATTGTACAACAGTTGATTTGGGGCAGTCATGTCAGACAAAAGAAAAAACAGGACCTCAGAGAGTGGTGCTGGCCTAAATACTCTGGCCAGAACATCCCAGAAATACTACCATGTGGCCTGGAGGGACAGAGGATGTAGTTTACAAAATAAGCTGAGGTGTAAATGATGCAGAGTTAGAAGGATGTGTGTCCTCCAAGCACCGCTATCTGAAGGTCCCTAACACTGAGCACAGATATCCGGTAAAACCAATGCTGCGGGCTTTTAATTCCTGTCCACTTTTTAGAAAATGATGCCTTACATGTGTACATTTATAAGAAAATGACTCCTGTATTTTTAGTATAGGGAAATAGCACAAAGTAACAGTGCCTCTGGGCCCCCCTGGTCCTCCTGCAGGTATAGCTGTAAGCGTCTTATTGTCAGAAGTCTTTCAAAACAGGCAGGACTTTTGGTCACACAATGGAGCCCGAATTAATGTGAGCCACGGTGTACTGTAGACATCTACCCAGCTCCTCCAGGAGCCCTGGCAAGAATGTGTCTGTTCTCTTCTTCTAAGCTCTCACTGATACTGCTGAGGACTGAGGGGAGTACATCAGTGGGTTTTAGGGGCTTTTGTTCCTACTTGAGAGACTACTTCAGAGTTAGAGGGAAAATATTATTTTAGGTTGCCATTTATTTGGCTGTTGCTATAAGGAAAACCCCACCAATACAAAGAAGTTGACCCAAACATTCTACTAGACGTGAGTAGCTGCACCACTATGATCCAAACTAATGAAGCCAGACTAAGTTCAAGGCCCAACTGGGTAATTTTGTGAGACACTGTCTCAAAATAACAAGTTAAAAGATGGCTGGGAATCTAGCTCAGTGGTCCAAAGCTTGCCTAGAATGCATGATGCCCTGGGTTCAATCTGCAGTACTTCAAGGCCACAAACAACAGCAACAATAATAATAATGGGATGGAGAGATGACTCAGTGGTTAAGAGTACTGACTGCTCTTCCTGGGTATCTGAGTTTGATTCCCAGCACCCACAAGGCAGACCACACCATCTATAGCCCCTCATTCTAGGGGATCTGATGCTCTCTTCTGGCCCTCATGGGTACCAGGCCTGGAAGTGGTACACAGACAGACAAACAGATGGACAGACAAAACAGCCATACGCATAAAATAAAAATATATTTCAAAAATATCATCTTAGTGTACCAAGACAGAGGCTAAGCTTTCATGAGCTTTACACACACACACACACACACACACACACACACTGTCTCAGGAAATTTACCAATTAGGGGTTATAGGTATATTTGTATCTCCATCATGTAGAGTTTAAGGACCACATTTGGAGCCACAATTTCTATAACTAATTGAAAGCCTGCATCTCTGAAAATCTTTCAGAGACCTGAATGAATATCTGGGTCTTCTAGACTCTGAACCCTGTGTTTGAAACCATGCTGCATACTTCCTGAAACAATTAGTAACCTCTCACTTCAACTTCTAGAGTCTTACAGCTGTGCTTCTGAGCTTAGGGTACGATTCGGCACTGAAAGAAATATGTTCCCAAGATTGTAACACGGATAAATGTCAAGGCCAACTTATTTCTGAAGAATATTTACAATTGGGTAAAACACTTCAATAGTATTCAGTGCAAGTGGAGGCCGAAAACATCATGATTCTAAAGAATGTCAGAAGTGATGCATTCTTCGCCCCACGAGTCCATCACCGTCACAACAACCCGTTCCCAGGTCCTGTCTTGGTTGATCACTGTCAGTTTATAGCACTCTTTGTCTTTAAGATGCTTTGCAATGTGAGTATCTTCCCCTTGCTCCTACTGTCCTCCACCAAGTTGCTGTGAACTAGCTGTTTTTGAATCTCTAAGTGATCTCTTAAGGAAACAAGATTTATTTTACAGAAGAGATCCCGTAAGCCTGTCTGTGTATACTTTTCTCTAGAGTCTTGACCATGTGATGCTATTTGCTTACCTGTTTTTCCCTGCAACTTATTAACACGGACCTGTTCCATCCGGTAAGGCAATCACTGTCTAAAGGATGCTATCAATCCTTTGAAGTGTGAGTAGTCCTAACTGAGAATTAGTATGTGTGTCAGACAAAACTTATCACAAAAAAAGAGATCTGCAAACCCACTAACCTTGTTCCACATCAGCCCAGGAGCCCTCTGTATACAAGCCACATTTCCCAGCTACACTATTATCCCTCATCAAAGAACTCTCCCTTCAGAAAATGGAGACTAACACAGAAAATGACAACTGGACACAATGCAAAAGATCAACAGACAGTGGGAAGCCCCACCTCAATGGACACATCTATATCATAGCTCCCTCATCTATAGATGGCTCAGGGAACATTGCAGAAGGGGCAGAAAGGGTGTTAGAGCCAGAATACCAAGAAGTCTGCTGTGAAACAGCCTAACCTACATAAGACCAGAACAGTGCCAGTATCAACGGACATGTTAATGTGGAAGAGGAAGTTTTTCCTGCAACTTATTTGTACAGGGTCCCACAGCTAGAGAAAGAACTTTAGGTAACTAACAACAGCTGGGTGACAGAGATTTAGCCTCTCCCAGGGATGAGCCTCCATTTTGATTGTCCAATACAGAGTGATCAGCAATTAAACCATATACACACCACCAAAAAAAGTGAGTTGGCAGGTTATAAATTTGTGTGTGTGTGTGTGTGTGTGTGTGTGTGTGTGTGTACAAGTAGACAGACTTGTGTGTATGTATATGTGTAAAAGTAATAATCAGAAAAAAGTGGGGTTGGGGATTTAGCTCAGTGGTAGAGCGCTTGCCTAGCAAGCGCAAGGCCCAGGGTTCGGTCCTCAGCTCCGAAAAAAAAAAAATCAGAAAAAAGTAGGCTATCAACTTAAGTGAGGGGACATACATAGGAAGGGTTCAAGGAGATTACCAAGGAGGGGCTTGAAGGAAGAAAAGAGGTGGGAAAGTAATGCAGTTCTATTTCAATTATGTAAAAAAAGTATAATATATCTGATTAATACAATTTTATATTGATACGTATTAAAGTAATATTTTAGTAGATAAGTTAATTTATTAAAGTTAATGTCACTTATTTCTGATTTTGAGGTTATTAGGAACTTCACAATGATGCATGTACCTCACATTGTATTTCTGTTAGACAGTGTTAGACAAGAATATAGATGAAATAACAAAATATATGTAATTAAGGAAGTTGATTAAATGCGAGGCTTGCAAGGTCTTGAAAGAACACCTGCGAATCACTCTGACTGTGCCAAAACTTTCCTCTGCTTACGGAAACACACACTGTCTCACCCACATTTCATGACTTGGATACTGCATAGTAAGCAGGTAACTTTAACATGTCCGTACCCACAATGGTTTCTGCCAGTCAGCTATCCCAGCTCTTCCTGTCTCGTGCTTTATGAAGTAGTGAGTAGCTAGGAGAAGCTCTCAGAAATGGAGATGAGAAAAGCCCTGCGTATAACTTCCATCCCTGAGATGACAATACCATTAGCTTAGGGTGCGCTCTCCGGCAGGCCTTTCATGAGAGACAGGTCTCCTTAAATGGGTCACGGACTGGTTGTTAATTTCCATTCACGGGGCTTGTTTTGTTTTCTGGTGTCTCAGTGAGCTCCAAGGTGATGCTTTAAATAGTTGTGAAGGCAACCTGGAGGAGGCCGTTTCCGGAGTGGCCATTATTAACTTCCTTTGTCAGTAATTTCTTCACCTTCTGACAAGTCTTCCACGGAGTCAGAGCCACTGTGCTGGAATCCGCCCAGCAGGCTGTTATCAGAGCTCTCCAGCCACCCCTGGGTACCACTGCCAGCAAACTGGAAAGAATCCTGTGGGGGAAAACGGCAGCCTTGCTGAGCCTGGCAACTTCGTTGGCCCAAGGTTGACTGGTAATTAGCGAGCCTGAGTTCCTGGGGCCACTGAGGAGACAATCAGCCAGGACCCCGCTCCTTCTGATTCTCATGCCACAGAGGTAGAGTGAGATACCATCTCAGGGTGGCGAGATGCTCAAATTCCACCTAGAGAAGAACCAGTGATGATGTTCAACTAGTGACGATGAACCCTATGCCGGCAGCTTATATGAGTATATTGTGATGTACAATGCCTCCATTGTGTAGGTGAAGGAAAAGAATAAATTCTATACCTTTGTAAGCCTGGACTCCCCACAAACTTGTGCTTCTGATCTAGTCTAGATGAGTGGAGGTCACAGTGGGGTACTCCCAAGGCCAGCTCTTTGGAAGCTATCTAAAACATCACGTGCTTTGGAAGCCCAGAGAAGTGATTCTGCAGTGTGATGTGTGACAGACGTGATCTTCACCAAATAAACCTGCCCCCCCCCAGCTTTATCCATCTATACGATGGGCACACACTCTCTTATGGAGCTGGAGTCAGACTTAATGAAAAGTAGTATCTCAAAACACTCTTCCTTCTGCCTCACTCTCTCACCTGAATCATTCCAGCAATTTTCCTGCTGGGTCTTCACATCACTCCATCCTCTGAGGGAGGTTCCTTTTTTTCTTTTTTCTTTTTCTTTTTCTTTTTCTTTTTTTTTTTTTTCGGAGCTGGGGACCGAACCCAGGGCCTTGCGCTTGCTAGGCAAGCACTCTATCACTGAGCTAAATCCCCAGCCCTGATGGGAGGTTCCTGATGTAGGCACGAGTGAGCTATTTAAACAGAAAATATATAGTCACTTTTGCCCCAAAATTCTAATGTCTTCCCATCTCATTCAGAGTGATATGTATCATGTACTATAATGATTTTCGAGTTCCCCTTAACTACTGCTCTTGCCTCAGAATTTTACCTCTCTCTCTGTACCCCTAGACACACTGCTCCAGCCACCCCCAAAACGCCCAGCACAATCGGTCCTCTCACATCCCATGGTTATCTGGTCAGGTGTCATCGCTTTAAAAAGCTCTCCTTGGCCTTCTGTTTCTTTCATCCCCGACACTGCTAGCTCCCTTATTGTGCCTTATTTTATTATTACTTTCTCTTTTGTAGAACACTGGCATAATGTGCTTATTTATATTTTATCTCCCATCAACATGTTAGCCCATGTTTTAAATTCAAAGTCGGGCAGACTAGATGATTCCAATCATTCTCTCGCATGAAGACAATTTTAAAAGTTGGACCAACCCTCTCCTGTGCACGCACACACACGCGCACGCACACGCACACACACACATGGGGATACACACAGACACAGACACACACGCACATGAACATACACATGCACGCATGTACTCGCGCACGCACACACGCACACACACACACACGCGCGCGCACACGCACACAGACACACAAATGGGGATACACACAGACACACACACATATGAACACACACATGCACGCATGTACTCGCGCACACACAGTAAGTCTAAAAGTTAAGGAAAAAAGGGTACAGATAATTAAGGAGGCGTACCTGTCAGCGTGCCTGTCTCGATGTTTACTAAGGGACTGGAGATCTACTGTGAATACAGGTATTTCCATCCCATGAGCGGAGGTCTCAGACTGAATGAAAAAAGGGAAAGAGAAAGCTCCCTGAGCAGTGATATCCCCCCCCCTTTTTTTTCTCTCTTTCTGATCCTTCCCATAATAGTAAGTTCTTGAAGTCAAATCCCAATCCTGGAGCCAGGATTTCTGGACCATGCCTTCAACTATGAGTTCAGTAAACCTTTTCTCCCTTAGGTTGCTTCTGGTCAAGAAGTTGCAGCAAGAACAAAAGGAGCTCATGTACAACTTAAGGTCCTTTTGATTCATGATTTAGAGGACGTGGCCTATCCGGGTAAGGGGGCCGCCATATCAGCTGAGGAGGCTTGGTCAGTGGCAGTGAGAGCCTTCTTTCTCACTTAGCACCGAGCCTGAAGCAGAGCTTGGGCCAGAAGCAAAGCAGACTGCACTCTCAAAGGCACTCGGCTAGCGATCCGTCTCTAAAAGCCATGCCTTCTATCAAGGGTTCTACAGCCCCCACCCCTCAAAAGGCCACCAGCTGCCTGCAGACCGAGTGTTCAAACACATGGGCCTGTGGGGAGCATTTGGCATTCAAACCATAATACCTAACAATATGGGAAGCAATTGGAACAAGGAAATAATTAGAGTTCAAAGAAATAGACCAGAACACTTTCAGAAAGCAGGATTTGCTGACGGCTAAAAAGCAGCCCTGAAGCAGTGCCCACGGTGATCTGGGAAGCCACTGCTTAGGCTCCTGAAACCGCAGGCGCCGCCATTTTGGCTCTGAGACTCTTTGGCAGCTCACGGGATGCAGCTGAGACACAGAGTGAAGCTTTTGAGGACTCAGCTGCTGAAGGTTTGGGACTTGGCGTTCATCCCTCTGAAGACAGGGATCCTGACGTGATACCCTTCTCTCTGGCTTGAAATAAAGATAATGACCCAGAAACATGGGGTATGGGTTTATTTTATTGTTCCAGGCTGATAACATACTCAGAAGTGTTCGGGGGCAAGGAAATGAAAAGCAGTTGTGGCGGAAAATTGCATTGTTTTGGATTTCCTCTAAAAACAGACTTGAAATACTAATTTGCCATAATGGGAGATTTACAAGCCAAAATGAAGAATCGAGACATGTCAAGCCAGAAGAACTGAAAGGAGTGGATTGGCCCTGGACAGGTTGACTCCATGACAGTCTGCAAACTAGCAGTTCAGAAGACCAGACCTGAGTTTCTACTTCCCAGAACTGGGCAAGTCACTTACTGAACAACCACAGGCTTGTATGCCCCCAGCTTGTGAAAGGACAGTTAGCCAAGCTTGCGGCCAAGAGGCCAAGAGCTACAGGCCTACCCTTCGTTGGCATGAAGCAAGAGTAGTTAGTCTGAGTCATAGCATCACCCAGGCCCCCAGAGATAGCACCCACCTATCAAGATACAGATCACCTGCGCCTCCCCAACGTCCCTCCTTTTAGCTTTAAAACGGAATCTGCAAATTCAGTCAGGGTCCTTCCATCCCGGTGGCATTGGAATATTCTGAATGCAGAAATAAACACTCTTGGCTTTTTCATACGATTTGAGACAGGAGTATCGTTCTTCAGCGATTCGTGGACCCTAGCAGAACCGAGCAAGACAGTAATCAACGAAAGCAGTAACGCAGGGCTGGAGAGGTGGCTCGGTGGTTAGAGTACTTCCTGCCTCATCTCTGTTGTCAACTTGACTATAGCTGGAATCAACTAAAATTCCAGCAGATGGGCATGTCTGTGAAGAATTTTCCATACTGGATCATTGGAGGCGGGAAGAAGGACACTAAACCTAGGCCCCACATTCTGGTGGAAGCCCTTGTAAGATGAAAGAAGGGAGATGTCGCCCCCATGGCTGCTCCGAAAAGCCATCTTTGCATTGTTCCCGGGTCGTGCTCTGTGCTCACTGCAGCCACCTTCGCCGCCCACCGCTTCCTCCAACGCGGACTCGGGCAGCTCTCTCGCCAGAGTCCTCAAAACTCGACTAATTCCTTACTCGTAGCATCGGACCACCGGCGTGCCCCACCATGTCAGACACGGCAGTGGACAGCAGCTCCGAGATCACCACCAAGGACTTGAAGGAGAAGAAGGAAGCTGGGGAGGAAGCAGAGAATGGAAGAGGTGCGCCTGCCAATGGGAACGCTCGAAATGAGGAAAATGGGGAGCAGGAGACTGACAATGAGGTAGATGAAGAAGAGGAAGAAGGTGGGGAGGAAGAGGAGGAGGAGGAAGAAGGTGATGGTGAGGAAGAGGATGGAGATGAAGATGAGGAAGCTGAGGCTCCTACGGGCAAGCGGGTAGCTGACAGTGATGAGGGTGATGATGTTGACACCAAGAAGCAGAAGATTGATGAGGATGACCAGACAGCAAACCAGCAAACAGAAAAGCTAACCTTACGCGCCGTGACCTATTCGCCCTCCACTTCCTGTCTCAGAATTTAAAAGGGGTCACCTTCGAGTAGAGAAGCAGGTCCGGCCCGCCACTGCGGGCAGTGCCACCCACAGGTGACACGCGCTCTCCACCACCCCACCAAAACCACCACATGAATTGGCAACATGGGAGGAGAAAAGAACCAGAACTTCCCAGGCCCTGCTTTTTTTTCTTAAAAGTACTTTAAAAGAAAATTTGTTTGTGTTTTTTATTTATAGTTTATATTTTTGTACATATTGTTAGGGGTCAGCCATTTTTAATGGTAACGGGTGACCAAACCAGCCTACAGAGCGTTTTCTGTCCTACTTCAGACTGTACTTGTGGTGACCATGTTCATTGTACTCGAAGGAGAAAAAAAAACCTTGTAAAAAAAAAACCGAAAACAACGACAAAAAGACAATCTTATTCCGAGCATTCCAGTAGCTTTTTTTGTGTATGTACCTAGCTGTACTATAAGTAGTTGGTTTGTGTGAGAAGGTTAAAAAGGCCAAAGATAAAAAGACTTTTTTCCTTTTTTTGTCTATGAAGTTGCTATTTATTTATTTAGCCTGTTTGATGTATGTGTGAAACAATGTCCAACAATAAACCGAAATTTTATTTTGCTGAATTGTTCTATGTTTAAGAAAAAAAAGGAGGGGAGGAGAGTTTGCTTCTTGCCTGCTTCTTACTCCCGCCCTTGTTGTTAAAGTATTCCTTCGGCGGCATTAGAACCTAATTCACTAGGATTCCAATGCAGACCAAAGAACGGCAGCTCTGTTAGGATTCTAATAGGAAGCCCCTGGCCCTCTAGCACTAGATTGGGACTGCTGAAATATTCAGTTTTGTGACCTGAACAACTACAGGATTCTTGGCCTTTCCGTAGGGAGACAGCCATTGTTGGACTACCTGGACCACAGCCTGCAAGCCACTCTAATAAGTCTAAATATATAACCATTTCTGTTCCTTTAAAGAACCTTGACCAATACACTGACTGCTCTTCCAGAAGACCCAAGTTTGGTTTCCAGAACCCATATTTCGTTGGCAGGTCACGACTTCCTAGAACTTCTGTTCTAAGAGACCCTCCTCTGGTCCCTGTAGGCACCTGCATGTATATAGGGGACATTGACACTCATCCACATAAAGAAAGAATGGAATCCTAGGACAATTAGTAATACAGATATTAGCAATAGCAAACAAATGCTATTAATTGCTAATATTGATATGCTTGTACATGCGGTGTGTCTTTTCCTGGGGAGACATTTAAAAAGGTGTAGTGACCTTACAAAGAGAGGGCACTGACAAAGACCAAAGGAAGGATTCCATCCAGTTTAGTGGACCAGTGGGTTTCACCTAGGGACATAGATGCTCAAGGCAGCAACGCTACTGGAAAGTATCCTAGACAACTTCAGAGCAGCTCTGACTCAGAGTAGGTCTACTTTGTCTACTCTTTTTTATGGTGGTACCTCACAGACGTTCTCTTTCTTTTTTTTCTTTTTTTCTTCTTTTTTTCTTTTTTTTCGGAGCTGGGGACCGAACCCAGGGCCTTGCGCTCGATAGGCAAGCGCTCTACCGCTGAGCTAAATCCCCAACCCCAGACGTTCTCTTTCTATAGGGGTGATTGGATCTTGAGGAGGAGAGGGGCCTGTGAGGATCTCCAGAGAGTTCATGAGTCCCACCACTACTCCATGAGAGAATGTTGATAGGGCTGGTCTCCTGAGGGACTCATGTGGTCACCACCACTGCTGTGCTTCAGGAAAGCCCATGACCACATTCAATCTGGAGGGATCAGCTCTGTTACAGCTTGTCATAAATATGTTGCCCAAATCCTAAGAATTGACAGCGCAAACTGGTGAAGAGCGAACCAGAAATTATAGAGTTGAAAAATAGTGTAAACACATTTCAAAATGAATAGGTTCCATGCCGCTGGACACAGTTTGGAAGCTGGAAGCTGGAAGCTGGATCAGAGGGAAACATAGAACAAAACCTAAAGAACTTTAAAAATAATAGGAAATGTGGATTAAGAAGCACAGGGTCAAGTGAGAAGACTTAACATTCATCTACCTGGGGCTAATGGATGAAAAGAGATGAGACACGAACTGCAGGCAACATTTGAAAAGACAACCTCAAAGAATTTCTTGGAGCTGAACAAAAAAATATTAATTTTTGTTATTCACCAAGTCCAAAGAGGTCAAGTGGAGCTAAATTGGATTTTTAAAAAGGAGAAATACATGTTTAGATACATCATAGTGCAGAGGATAAAATCAAAATAGAAAGTGTTAAACGTAGCCATAGGAAAATGGAAGGTATGACAAAGCAGAACTGTTGGCCCAGCCTCAGCTGTCTTGACAGCAAAGGTGAAAAACCCACGTTGAATGCAGAAAGAATTCCAGGGTACTGCAGGGTGTGGGCACAACTCGAAATGATGGCGAAGACTGGCGAGATCTTTCCAGTTTACACTACAGAAAAAATGCAAATAGCCTTAAAGTAGTAAAAGTTTCTAAAACTCATAAAATGGTAAAACTAAGTCTTAGAACAATAGTCATGAACTCATCCCAGAGAAAGGAAAGAGACAGGGACCTGGGGTGAAAAGACGCTCTGTATCCTGTGTAATGCAAAATCAAATACATTGTGTCTTTGACAAACATCTGGCCACACGCTGATGCTCAGGCCTGGGGGATGGTCCCTCTCACATACGGGCTGTCAGGAAGGAACGTCGGTCCAAGCCCTGTGGAGTAGAGTTTAGCAAAAGCCTCCATGGTATCTGCGTGTACTCTTTAACCCAGGACTTCTTGCAAGTGTCTAGTCCAAAGATTAACTGAAAGCGTGGAATGATGTGTAAGCAAGACTCCTCATTACACCACAGCGAAGCAGCCAAGTGTGGGAGTGAGCTACACATCTGTCTGCTGGTGACCGGTACACCCATCCAATAAGTATGCTGCACTGAGACAGAGAATGGCGATTTCTTTATAAACTATGATTTAATTTCTAAGATCTATTTTAAGTAAGAAAATTAAGATGAAAAGAGTGTACATTGTTCGGGCTGGAGAGATGGCTCAGTGGTTAAGAGCCCTGACTGCTCTTCCAGAGGTCCTGAGTTCAATTCCCAGCAACCACATGGTGGCTCACAACCATCCGTAAAGAGATCCGATGCCCTCTTCTGGTGTGTCTGAAGACAGCTACATATATAATAAATGAATAAATCTAAAAAAAAAAAAGACATTAAAAAAAGAGTGTACATTGTTCACCCCTCCCCCCACATGATGGTATAGTTATAGAATATCTATTCAGAGTACGAGGAGGGGAATTGAGAGGGTAGGAGAGGCAGAGAAAGGCAAAAAGAGAGAGCAGAGAAGTAGAAGAATAGAGAAGTAGAGGCCATCCATGAGCACATGGAGAGAGAGGGGGAAGGGGATGGGGGGAGAGGAAGGTAAGCAAGAGGGGACAGAGCAGGAGCAAAATGGCAAGAGCTGGAGAGAGCAGAGGGGGCAAGCAACCCCTTTTACAGTGGGTCAGGAACACCTGGCTGTTGCCAGGTAACTGTGGGGCGGAGCTTAGACAAAATGCTAACATTGACACTTATTAAAAAGTAGAGATGGTGCTGGAGAAATGGCCCAGCAAATTCAGAGCACTCTCAGAGGACAGGGGTTTGGTTCCTCCGAGGGAACCTACACTTACAGGACGCATGTACAGACAGACAAGCACACGTAAATACACATGCATCAGAAAATTTAAGGCAAGCATATATGACACAGAAACCCCACTTCTAGATATTTACCCGAGATATTGTATTCACCAGTTTTTTGTTGCTAGAAGAAAAATACCTCAGTCTGGGTGGATAATTAGTAAAGGAGATTTAGAGGCTGAAGGCATGGCTCAGTGGTTAAGAGCACTTGCTGCTCAGGCAGAGGATCTGGGTTCAGGTCCAGCATCTATATCAGGTGACTCATAATCACCTGTAACTCCAGTTCTAGGGGAGCTGATACCCTCCGGCCTCTGTGGACACTAAGTATGCACACAGTACACATAAAGTCACACGGGCACATACATACACACAATTAAATAAATGCATCTTTTACTCAAGAAGGAGGTTTATCCCTCACAGTTTGGGAAGTTGACGTCCAAGTGGCATGGTGCTGGCATTGGCTTAATCTACATCCTGTCACGGCAGTTGCCAGCATGGTTAAATGGCTTCATGATGAGAGTGCAAGGGAAAGGGAAAGCCGGAGAGAGAGAAAGTCAGAAATTTGTTTGCAATGAGCTGCAATTCCTTTGATGACTTAATTGCCCTTCTCCAGTCCCCTCCCTTTAAGGGCTTCTGGCCACTTCTCACCATCATCCCATCACATGAACCCGTGGGTGGCAGACTGCATCCAAACCATAACCAACAGGGGGACGTGACCATGCAGGAACTAATTTACAAATATTTATATTAACAGAAATGACCGGGTTTTTTTTTTCAATTGATAAATGGATAAGTAAACGGTTTACAGACGCACAGCGGAATCATTCTGTATAATACTTTCTTGGAAGAATCACTTTGTAAAGAGCTCACGGTGACCCTTTCAGAACTACTCTGATATTTCAGTAGTCTCTGAATTACTGAGGGAACATTTCAGAAGCCCTGAGAGCAAGATAATGACAGACTCCAAAGTCAGTGAAGGGCAGGTAGCCCCAAATGCTTCACATTTCTTCCTTCAGCTTCATTCGTTGCTTTCCTCATATGACTCGGCCCTTTCTGTCATTTCTGCTGTCCTCTGAGGTTTGGTTCTCAGTCTGCTGGGACACAGCTGGAGAGTTAAAGACGCCTTCTCAGAAAGGCCTTTGCTGGGAGGCCCAGTAGCCCTGCTGATTGGCACCCAGAGCAGCAGCAGCAGAAGCAGCAGCAGCAGGACTTTGCTGTGTTGGCAGGACCTTGTCCTTGTGATGACTCTCCACCTGCAAGCACACAGCCCAGCACCCACCCGTTTGCCTTGCTGCTAACTTGGGTTCTTTCCTTCCTTCACTTTTAGAATGTATTCTTTGAGAGTTGCACGCATGAATACAATGTATTCTGTTTGTATCCTTCCCGCTCTCCCCTAACTTCTGCAGAATCCCTCCTTTCACCATCCTCCAACTTCATGTCCTCTCCCCCTCCTTCTCCGTCTTCTATTTCTTCTTCTTCTTGTTTTTTTTTTTTTAATAACGCACTGAGTGCAATTAGTGCTGCCAATACCTGCATGTGTGTGGGGCTATCCACTGAAGGATAGTCAGCCTACTATGCCTCTCTCATAGCATCCATCAAACGTCTGCAGCTCTTCATCTGGGGGTGGGGGCTTGTGTGCCCCTCCCCCATCCACTGGCTTAAGCTTGTACAGATCTTGTGCAGACATCACAGCTGCTGTGAGATCACGAGTGTAACTGATCTGTCATGTCTGGAAGACATCGTTTTGCTGTGATACTCCCCTACCTCTGGCTCTCATAGTCTTTCTCTCACTTCTTCTGAGCTATGCCCTGAACCTCTGAGGGACAGAGTATTGTATACATTTCCCATTTGAGTCTGAACACTCCAAAGACATTTATTCTTTGCAGGCTGTGAGTCTATATAAACTGCCACCTGCTGCATAAAGACATTGATGAGAACAGTTTGATATGTGTCTGGTTAGCAAAATAATTGTAGTAGGTTCACCCTCTGGGGCCTATGAGCTCCCCAGTCACAGGTTCTTGACCAGATTTACAGAGCTAGGCATGAGTTTCTTCAATGGAGTGAGTCTTAAATTCAGTCAGGAAGTAGTAAACATTCAAAATACTATCGCACCCATGAGCATTGTAGCCCTCAGGGTTTACAGCTTGATAAAGCTTGTGATGGCTTCCACCCCACCACCAGCAACCTACATGACACTTCCCAGCACCCTGAAAGCTAGTCAGAAGACAGGGAGCTTGTAGGTAGGTATCAGCTTCATTTCTCCAGATCTAGTGCATCCAAATCATACAGTGTCTTCAGCAATATCTTACTATCAAGTTACGGTGGGCCTCCAAGTTCAATGGCAGCGCCCTGTCTTGTTTGAGGGCACCTCTGAGAACTCCTATGACAACTATTTTTAAAATATGCTGTTTAGGGCCAGTCTGACAGTTCAGCAGGTAAAGGTACTTGCTGCTAAGCCTGATGACCCGCGTCCAGTCCCTGGGACACACACAGTGGAGGGAGAGACCCAACTCCTGCAGGCTGCCCTCTGACTTCCCACCCTTGCCATGCACATGTGCATGCACAACACATGCACAACCAAAACAGATAAATAAATAAAAAAAATTTTAATTTTTAAAATATGTTACTTTAATTTCTAAGGTATGGAGCTTTAGGCTTAAGGCTGAAGTCATTAGAAGAAGCATAGCTTAGACGTCCTCTATTTTAAAACAGTTTTACTCCAGTGGAAGGGGAAACCCTTGGTCCTGCCAAGGCTGGACCCCCAGGGGATTGTTGGGGGGCAGGCGGTAATGGGGGGAGGATGGGGAGGGGAACACCCATATAGAAGGGGGGAGGGGTTAGGGGGCTGATGGACAGGAAACCGGGAAAGAGAATAACATTTGAAATGTAAATAAGAAATACCCAATTTAATAAAAATGGAAGAAAAAATAAAAAATAAAAACAATTGCCCTGAAAAAAAAAAAAGACAAGGATGGTATACTCGCACGTATATTAAATAACTAAATAATAAATAAATAAATAAATAAATAAATAAATAAATGTTTTTTTCAAAAAAGAAAAGAAAACTAAAAAAAAACAGTTTTACTCACTTATGTATTAAAATATATTTCCTTCAAATTTTTATGTATGTGCATGTACGTACATATGGAAGAGTGACTGCAACCACTTTTTTGGTCCCTGTGTAATTAGTGGATTTGGCGAGTTCCCAAGAGCAGTGGGAGATGACACAGAAGAATTCAGAAGAACTAGGGGAACCCGTGTGGTTCCGCATCTTCATAACCTGATAACCAGTACTCACACATTATCCTGTAGAAGCCTCCGTGCTCTGTAAAAGCAGTAGCATGCAAAAGGGAAATGGGCTTCATACCAAAGAAGGAAAAAAGAGGAGTGATCGTGTCGTTGTTATCGTCGGATCACTGAAGTTTGAATTGGAGGCTAGACTTTGTGATGTGCACCGATAATCCTCGACTGCATAGCTATACCCCGTTTATTTATTTAATTTGTTTGTTTGTTTGTTTGTTTTTAAACTTGGAAGTGTGCAGAGTTTTGCTGTCCCTCCACCCTCAGAATGTCCGTGCCTGGCAGCTGACTTGTCTGTCCAGAGCTTGGGCTCCTGCTGTGACTGCAACGTAAAGACGCTTCTTCTGAATACATCCAGTTTGATCCTTTTAATTCTTTTAGGGATGTGGGCTCTCTCACTGAGATTTTGTCATTTCTATTCTTCTTACAATGCTTTCAATGTTTTGCAGTTCAGTTCCTTATCTAGAAAGTCAGTGTTCTAAACAATGGAAGAACTCACTGATTCCAAAAACTTCTTAGCAGCTGTCAGTTGCTATTAATAATTTTTATTATGTTGCAAGAAAAGAATGCCTCCTCAGAACAAAGCACACTTCACAATAACATACCTGGGTTTTTATCTTTCTGAATATGCCACGTCCAATGGCCAAGGTAAGCCTTTTCTGCATGTTAAACCTTGGAACAGCTCATATTTTATTATTACTGTCATTGCTGTTTCTAATAATCTTTCTTCTGCATGAAAAAAGAAACAGAGCTGATGAGGCATCGAGTGAGATTCCAGTTCTTTCTTGTCAAACTAAAGTAGAAGTTGTTCACTGCATACACACACACACAAACACACACACACACACACACACACACACACACACACACACCCCAAAGTATTTACTCCTGGGGCACAAACTCCTAATCTCTACTAAGGCAGATGTATGCTCTAATACATATAATGATTCAGAAGGTAATATGTTTTTCTCATACAATTTTAAATTCAATAAGATAATTCTTAAGTCAATTATTTCCATACATAGAAATGAAATATGACTTACAAATGTATATTGAGCCTATGTATAAAATAGGCTCAAAATGTATAAAGAATGACTTTTGTTTGTTAATGGATTGGAGCTACCAATTGACCATATTTAAACTTTAAAGTAGGATTTTTAAGATGTCCAATTTATATAATGGCTAGCACTTAGACGTCTAGAGTAGAGTTTTGCAATAAGGACAAATCATGACATTAGACAGGCATGGTGGCACATGGTTGGAACGCCAACGCCTGGGAGGTAGGGCTTGGATCAGGAGTTCAAGGCTGGTAGAGATATGTGAAACTATGTTTCCAAACAAACAAAAAATAGGAAAATGTAAGTAAAATGGAGTGTTTCGAGTAAGTGTTCCAGAAAGAATTCTCCTTGAAGTCCATTGGCATGGTATATATAGGTATATATAATATATTATATATATAATAAATCACCTTTGCCTAAAGAGCACATCCATAATTACCCAGTTAACACAAGGTTTTAAATACAAGGATTCCCTACATCTTTTGTTTTAAACACACACTAGTAGTTGCCTAAGAACATAAGGAACCGAGGAAACAATTTCCAATAAAAACTGTAAAGCACACAGACTGAGAAACAAGGAAATCAGGAAAAAGTGAAAATAGTATTTCCCCAAGTACAAAAGAAATGAGGGAGAGGGCTTAGGATGCAAAGCCTGTAATTTAGAGTCTTCTTTCTCTCTTTTTGTTTTTTGAGACAAGGTTTTTCTGTGTAGCTGGCTGTCCTGGAACTCACTCTGTAGACCTTGAACTCAGAGATCTGCCTGCCTCTGCCTCCCAAGTGTTGGGATTAAAGGCGTGAGCCACCACCACCCAGCCTAACTTAAGAGCGTTCAGTGGATGCCTGAGTCCTAGGAGTTCATCGCCTGCATCCCTGTGACCGAGCCGTCTCAGAATGTGTTGCTGCTCATATCTTCAACTCCTTATGCAGCTTCCACAGCGTTGGGACCCTAAAGTCAGAGTGGCCAGCTTCCTGTGTCATTCCGTGGTGGCTGTATGAATAGACTCACGGCCTCCGTAACCTACAACAATTCGTAGCGCGTTTGTGCTTTAGCTAATCGGTGGGTCTCCGGGTCAATAAGTGCTTCCTCTCGTTTGTCTTGTAAGGTATGTTGATGTCCTTTCTGTATTGATTGCCATCCAAGAGCTTGAAACTCCCAATAGGATTGCTGCAATCACCCTGTCAATCTCTGTATAGCTACCTTGGCACAGCCCTGCCTCCTCAGGGGTAGCCCGAGGACAGGCGTCTTATGCCCCCCTTTCATTGCTGTCCATCACCTGGTTTCAACCAGAGCTCAAGTGCTCATGTTCAGTGGCCTCCTAGATTCTTTTTTGTAATATTAACTTAATTGTTTTAAAACTGATATACACACTTCAGACAACATCATAGAGCAATAGGGAACACTGAAAGGCACAACCTACGTAACTATAACTGCCCACTTCTGGCGAAGTTGTGAATAAATCAATTTTCTCTTACCAAATAACATTTCCTTATTTCTTTTGGAATCCATAGCAACTGGGGTGGCAGGTATGGGCCTACGTGTTTTAGCATGGTGGCATGTAACACATGCAAACACATAAAGTGAACCCCTGTGTTAGCATCTCTGTGGCCTCTCAGTGATGGACTTTCATCCCCTCAGGCCAGTTCAAGCCCCAGGCACAGAGCCAGAAGACAGTAGAGGGAGACGTGGAGCTGCTCTTCCCTCACATTCCTAATACCCCAGTTAGTTTTTAAAAACAGGTATTGTCACCCTGCTCTGAAGGCAGCTTGAGAAAGAAACTCATTTAATAATGGAATGAACAACGGGTTTAAATAAATAAGACACAGTCCTACCTTTACATTAAAAGATTTTTCCTCCTTGTAAGACTTCTTATTAACACCAACACGCAGCTGTTGCCATGACTACCTGCTCATCCGTAGGAAGAAAGATTTGAAGATGATATTGACATACTTGGAAGTCTGGAGACTTCTGGTCTGGGCGTGACAATGTCTTGGCTATGCCTAGTGTCTCCCTACTTGGTACCATTTAATGAATAACACAAAGAAACAAGTACATAAGGCAGAGGTAAGAGACAACCATGACCTGGTACCCTCCCTAAGAGACAGCAAACCAAGGAGCCAGAGGTAGGACAGTGAAGACTCGGGGTAACAGCATAACATAGATTCAACTGCTGGTGAAGGAAAGGCCCTTCATATTATACTGTTTATTCCAGGGTTGCCTATAGGCACTATGTAATTGGTCTGTTTATAAAGTTCAACCATAGATAACATTTCCATAAACACAGCTCTTTGAAGGTAGAGAGGTATTTATAATTTGAGAGGCAAACGTCTAGGACACTGGATCCTTACCATGTGAATTCTAGTGGCTGCAAAATCACTGCTCTTGAGGTCCCACGAGGAAACAGCACACATTCGGAGAGGACAAGCCGGGGAGCTCTTGTCACTCAGACCCAAAAATGGAACTTCAGTTAGGCTGAGTGCTCCTTTTAAATACTGTATCTTTGTGGGTTTTAAAAAAATTTAAATATTCTATCTTTATTCCTTTATGAAAGTAGAACATGAAAAGAGGAAGACAAACACACGGAGAGAGAGAAAGACTCCGGGGAAGGAGGAGAGGATCTCGGGATCTCTGACCAGGGTGGCTGATGTTGTCCAGGCTTCTCCGCTAACAGCTGTGGGTCACTGGAGGGACACATCAGCAGTCCTGACTAGTGAGCGCTAGGTCAACAGTTTTCTCTGTTTTACAGACATGAAGGGAAACATCTTCACATCTAGACCATCGTGCCCTTCTTGGAGTCTCCTAAGGAGGAGCACGCACACGTGACATTTCTGGATCGCATCTGTATGTTTTCTACTTGATTGCATATTGCCAAATTGCCTTCCAGAGAGGTTATACAACACTGCTCTCATACGGATGACAGTTTTCTGCTGCTGAGTTAGCAAGACTGGATATTTACATCCATATCATGTGGGGAATATATAGATTATATATCTAATACTTTCTTTTGTTATGTTTCTCCCTTTATTAATGCTTATTACCTCTACAAATTTGAGACTATTACTCCCTCCCCCACCTCCTCTCAGAACCACTCCCCCTTCCCTATCCATCCAACTTTGTGCCCTATTTTTTTTTAATACCTATCAAGTCCAATTGTGTTGCCCACATATATTTGGGTGTGGGGCCTTCCACTGGATCATAGAAGACTTACCAGGAATATATTCTTTAAAAATAATTGTCTCTCCCTCTCCCAACAACTATGGATTGCCAATAGCTCTTCATCTGGGACGGGAATTCATGCTTACACTCCATGCCCCCGTCCATCTTGGAACTTGGTCTGGGTTGGACTTGTGTAAGTCTTGTGTATTCTGTCATAAGAGCAGTGAGTTCATGTGTGTAACTGTCCCGCTGTGTCCAGAAGACACTGTTTCCGTGTAGCCATCCACTAACTCTGCCTCTTCTACTCTCTCCGTATTCTTCTTCTGGGGATGTGTTATAGATCTCCCAGTTAGCACGTAAGTCTCCATAGTCGTTTATTCTGTGTACCTTGACCATTCTCAAGTATCTGTGCTGATCACTGTCCACTGCAAATAGAAATTTCTCCAATGAGGTTTGAAATAGGTGAGACTCTACAGGTATATTAATAAGTCATTAGGAGTCGATGTAATGCTATGTTGATTTAGTGGAATAACAGTGGTAGGCTCTTCTCTAGAGTCTATGATTGTCTAGTCACAAGTTCTTGGTCCCAACAATGGTGCCAAGCATGGGCCTTATCTTGTGGCACTTAAGAATCCAGTCAGGAAGCATTTGGGTAAGCCTAGGCTGTTCAGCCACTACAGCACCAATGGGGATTTCTTGCCTCTTACTCTTGTAGCTTGCGGGGTTCACACCTGAGTAAGATCGGTGCCTATTTTTCTCATAAGACAGTGTGCATCACTTTCCAACACTATGAAGGCTGACCAGTAAGGATGAAGCAGCTTCATTACCAGAGAGATAAATAACTACATGTTCCGAGACTAAAGTATGCAATGTCCTCAGCCATGGGATCTAAATATCAAAGTATGGAAGGTAACCAAGGTACCCTGTGATGTTTAAGCCTCTGTGAGATAGCACTGATCAACAACTCCAAAAGAAGAAACCAGTTCCTGGCACCGAGCCTTTAATTTGTTTGCCTTTGGTATCTAGTATGAACATTGTCACTTGATATAGCTTTAACTGTGTGCGTGTGTGTGTGTGCGTGTGTGTGTGTGTGTATGTGTGTGTGTGCATGTGTGTGTATGTATGTGTGTGTGCATGTGTATGTGTGCGTGTGTGTATGTGTGTATGTGTGTGTGTATGTGTGTGTGTGTGTGTGTACATGTGTGTGCGTGTGTGTATGTGTGTGTGTATGTGTGCGTGTGTGTGTGTATGTTACAATACGCAGTAGTATGCAGTAGGTAGGCTTCCATATGATTTTTTAAATGTCTTTAGTGTTATTTATCCCTCCCCGCCCTCCCATCTTCCACTCCAATTTAACCCTTTCTGTTCCATTCTTTCTTTTCAATCTTTATATCACTATGTTCTATTTCCTGTCCCTTGGAAGCCACTCCCCATGGGACCTTGGTAATATTCCCTTACATAAATCTTTGCTCACTATATATCTGACAGAGGGTTAATGTGTAGAATTTATGAAGAAAATTGAACATCAGGAAGACAAGCCACCCAGCTTAAAAGTGGAGCATGGTACTAGAGAGGTGTCTCAAAAGAAGAAGTACGAATGGCTAAAGGACATTTTAAAGTTTTTCAAAATCCTTAGCTATCAGAGAAGTGCAAATTAAAACTGCTTTGGAATTTTTTTTCCACCCCAGTCAGAATGGCTAAGATCACACAAAAACAAACGATGATAGATGCTGGCGTGGGTGCGGGAATTATTTACTGCTAGTGGGAGTGGGTACATATGGAAATTAATGTGGAGGTTTGTCACAAAACCTAAAAATACATCTACCACATGATCCAACGATATTGCTCTTAAGCATATACCCAACACACTCTCTGACCCACTGTAGAGATGTTTGCTGCTGCAGTGTCCACTGCTGGTCAGTCTAAATGCCCATCAAGTGCTGGATGGCTAATAAAAATGTGGTACACTCACACAACGGAATACTATTCGGACATTAAGACATTTGCTCTCTTAAATGAGTTAGCATTTCTCTGCTGTGGGATTCATTTATATATTGCTATACAACAATCACAGATAAAATTACTCTTTTAATAGACCTTGTGAAACCCATTTCACAGGTAAAGCATTTGGGCAGGATTCAGCTAGATGACTGTTCTCTGTGTGATGTCTGGATGGTACAGAACCGGTGCAGGAGGTAGCCTGGAGGATCCACAGGCCTTAGCACCAGCTTGGTGTCATGATGGATAGGAGGAAGAATGGAGACAGATGGCCCCATACTTCTCCATGGAATTCCAGAGCTTCTCTCTGTGGCCTCCTGGAGCTCTGAGAACCAAATGGGAAAGTTGTCAGTCCTCCCAGAGGGTAAGCTCAGAGCAAGCATAGTGTAACTTCCATGATTCTAAACTGCAGAGTGTGCGGTTTGAATGAAAATGGCTCCCAGGCACTCATGTGTTCAGTCCCCAGTTAGTAGAACTGTTTGGGAGGATTAGGAACTGTGGTCTTATTGGAGAAGGTAGGTCTCTGAGGGTGGGCTCTAAGGTTTCAAAAGCCCACACAAGGTCCAGTGCCTCTCTGCCTGCTGCCTGTGAATTAGGATGTAAGGCTTTTAACTACTGCTCCAGCATCATGATTGTTTGCTCCCTGACCTAATGAGCAAAGACTCCTAATCCCCTAAAACTAAGCAAGCCTCCAATTAGATGTTTCCTTCCATGATTGCATTCATCACAGTGTCTGTTCACACGACGGAACAGTAACTAAGGCAGTGATATGACTCAAGGTCAAGAGGGTGAAGCTAGAACAAAGCCCACCCCCTCAGCAAGGCCACACCTCCTAAAGGTCCCACAACTTTCCCAAACAGTGACACAACTGCAGACAAGCATTCAGGGCATGTGTGCATGGGGGACACTGCTTATTTAAATGACCACAGGCATATTTATTGTCTTTATCTTGAAGAAGTTTGCAAAGGGCAACACTCATGTGAGTTCTGAATAGTTTACCCAAAAGCTATCAGGGCTGAAGAAAGTAACCTTAAATACCTAGATGAATCTTGTCTTGAATGAGCCTCAGGACAACACAAACCAAGTTTGGGCTCCTTGGAGCATCCCTACCCCTGGCAGCAAGAGGGCTCAAGAAATATCTGCTGGCCGGTATGTGAGAAGTGAATGGAACCCAGTTTTCATGGTGTGACTCTGGTCTCATGAAAGCTGCAGGGAACTAAACATCAGGAACATCAGGAAGAGACCACACAGGTGGGTCATTTTGTTATGAACTTGGTTCACTCTCCTCCCTTTATGATCAAGTCAGTCCTCCACACAGAGCCCAACATGACGGCTCTCCTCTTGGCTTCCTATTTCCCTCTCTTTGCTGTTACACTCCTGGCTCACCTTTCCCCATGCTAGAGGCCAGGGCCACGGTTCTTTTTACCACTTAATTTCTATGGCAACGCATCCTGGCATGTCCTCAGCTCTCAGAGAGTCTCAAGCTGCGAGGCGAACCACAATCAGAGATAGCGTTATCTAAACGTTATGAGACATCTGCTGATCTCATGGCATTCATTGTGTGGGATTAAGAAATGGTTGAGGTGGTAGCAGGACCGAGACTGATGCAACCAAGTGGCTTCAGTAGGTTTATCAGAAAACAAAAGCCACTTTTTAAAGCAGAATCATCAGCATGTGGCCATGCTCTGAGATCGGATATATCATGAACTTTAATAGAATGGTCACTGAGGCAATGCGTGTTGAATATTTGAAGTTGCTGGAATGTAATTGTTCTGTTAATCAATCTAATCTACCACATGAAACCAAAAAAGTCATTTACAATTTTACAACCGCTATCACAGACAAATCTTAGAACATTTTGAAGTTATTTACTGGGGCTAGAGAGGCTAGAACACTTCTTGCTCTTGCAGAGGACCTAAAGTTTGTTTTCTAGCGCCCACATGGCGGCTCAGAACCACTCATAGCTCCAGTTCCAGGGTATCTGACCCTATTTTTTGACTTCCACAGGCACCAAGCACAAGTGTGGTACATGTACCTACATGTAGGCAAAACATTCATGCACATAAAATGAAACAAATAAATCATAAAACACTTTAACACTTTAACTGTTGTTCTCTGTGTGTGATTTGTGTGGGCACATGTGGAGGTCAGAGGACAAATTCATGATATTTTCCTCTCACCTTCATATGGGTTCCAGGACTTGAACTCATGCCCCCAAGCCTTCAAGCAAATGTGTTTGTCCTGTGACCCATCTTGCCAGCCCCAATCTTAGAACATTTCTATCATTCCAATAAAGAAACCTTGTGCCCAGTCTAAATAACTCCCCATTTCAAATCCCCATCTCAATCAACCACAAATCTACAGTGTATGTTGGTTTCAATTATATGAAACCAACATATAAGTGAAAGTGTAAAGTGCCATATGACGTGTGGCCATTTGTGCCTATCCGTCACTTGCCAATGTTTTTGAGTGGCATTCATTTGAAGCTTATGCTGGTGTTTTTTTTTTTGTTCCTTTATATTGCTGGAATAGCATTCAATTGTATGGACATACCATAATTGATCAATTCACCAGTTAACAAATAGTGGAGTTGTTTCTACTTGGGGGATATTATAGATAATGTTTCTATAAACATTTATATACAGGTCTTTAAGAAAACATAGATTTCATTTCTTGTGTGTAGGTAAAAGAAATCCTATGGTTATATGGTAACTTTAACATTTTAAGAAAACGCCACATACTTTATGAAGTGACTACATTGTTTCACATTTTTACGAGTTGTGGTTCGAATGAAAACCAAAGTTCCTGCTTAATTACTTGGTCCCCAGGTGAGAGCAGGCCTTGCAGTAGATAGAGTCTCTGTGGAGAAGTAGTTCCCTGAGTTCCTTTGAGGGGCTCAGCCCAGCCCGACTTCCTGTCCTTCTGCTTCCTGTTTGTGCTACAATGTGACCAGTCACCTGACTCCGCAGCTGCCCTGCCTTCCCTAGGATGATGGGTTGTTTCTTCTTAAACATAACCCCAAACACACCTTTTTTCTTTTAAGTTTCTTCGTGGGTGTTGATCACAGCAACAAAACAAGTGGGTTGGATAGTGGTGAGACTTACCTTCCATTGGTCAATACTTGTTCTTATCATCCGATTTTTAAAAGCACTGGCTTTGTAAATATTATAAAGAAAGGTCTTATCAGATCCCATACCGCCTTTGTATACCCTGAAGTGCAGAGCTGATATCTCCAGTCATAGCTCAAGAACTAGATGAGTTCTTCTCTGTCAGAAGCTGAGAGTCCGTATACAGCTTCCACGTGTGTATTCAACTCTGGAGCTCTACTACTCTTGTAAAAAACAAAACAAAACAAACAAACAAAAAACCCTCAATAGTTAACAGTGTTCTGGGTTTAAGTCAGATGGGTGCTTTTAAAGAGAAGATATGAAACAACTTTTTACCTCAATCCACACTGCTACTGACAGGAAATTGCAATTGCTGGTAAAAGCTAGAGTAGCGAGCTTTAGCCAGAGAGATAAAATTCACTGAGAATTCACAAGGAATTGAGAAAAAGGGGACCTGAATTTCTGGGTTTGATTTCAGGACCAGCATATTAACCCTGAATTACTTATTTAGACTTCGCTATGAGAAACAAATATCTTGTTTAACCCAGAATTATGTAGAGCTGGTCTATTCTAATAGCCAAAATGTGAAATTGCCAGCAGACAGGCTGGCTCTGTGGGGAAATGGGTAAAATGTGAGTCTCTAAATGATAAACACAGTGCCACGATTGCATAGTGAGCTCCAGGCTTGCCTGAGTTACACTCAGCTCAATGGTAGGGTGTTTATGTAACAAGTGAAGGCCCTAGGTTCAGTCTTAGCACCAAAAATAAATAAATACATAAATTACAAAAGATCTGCGCACATGCGTGTATGTGTGTGTGTGTGTGCGCGCGCGCGCGCATATATATGTAATAATCAGTTTGAAAAGGTGCTTCGTTATAAGAATTTCCATTGGTAAGCGACTCAGTACACAGGTTAGATATATAACGTGAACTTTGCCATCTAGGCTTAAATAGCAGAGGCAAATTATCTTCAGCATCCACATCATTGAGAACTTGGCACGGGGCTCAGAATGCTCTGTACAGTAGGTTTTAGAATCCTCTCAATGGGTTTTAAAGTGCCTTCATTTTACAAATAAGGAGTGTGAGGTTTAATGAGGCTCAGTTCCTTGCCCCACTATGCAGGTAGGGATGGAACCTGGGTTTCAGTTCCCGAGCCCAGAACCCGGAGCCCAGGTGCAGCACGGCTGTTATAATCAGACCTAACTCCTCCTTACGGTACATACAAGAATTTCTGAGTAACGGCTGATTACCATAGCCCTCTGCAGCCGCTCTGTGACTAGGAAGGGATTGTTACATTGTAAGATGAACAAGCCACTGTTCCTAACGCACTCACCGGGTTAGGGTGACATGTGGAGCAATCACTGTGACTCACCCAAGGAACACAGGGAGAATTAAGCTAACGGCAAGGCACACCTGCCAAAAGCCCAGAAGCAGAGAAGCAGCCATCGAGAACCCGTGACCCAGCAATGCTGAACAGCGTGAGCTCCGGCTCTAAGGACCCAGTCTCCCGAGGCTGGGCAACTGCTCTCCAAGAGAGGTCAGACTCCAAGATGGACTGTTTCCTGCCCATTGCTCTTTGCAGAGGCAATATCAAAGAGCTGATGGACTCTGAACACTAGTTGGGTTTTTCTTTTTCTGGCAACAAAATTAAACCCTCGCCCAGGGATTTATCCGGTCTTTTGCTGATCTTGGTGTGAACGGAGCAGCTAAATCCCCGCGCACAGCACCAACTGTCTCCTGGGGTGCTTCTTAAAACGTGGCTAAGCGCGAGGAGAAAACATCAAGTCTTGTTGAAGTCAACACACAGAGCTAATCTCTCTCTGGAGTATGGAAAGAATTAGTCTCACGTCGTAAACTCACTGCAAGGGATGGCAGAGTCAGGGGTGGTCTCTCAGCTGCTCCGAGAAGGGGGCGTCTTGCGAGAGGACGAGGTGTGCCTGGAACCCGTCTTAATACCACTGATAAGCCTGTGAGACCGAGGGATTGTACAGGTGACTTGGAAGTTGTTTTTTAAAGTCTGAGTCATGTATGAATTTTTTTTTTTTCTTTTTTTCGGAGCTGGGGACCGAACCCAGGGCCTTGCGCTTGCTAGGCAAGCGCTCTACCGCTGAGCTAAATCCCCAACCCCCATGTATGAAATTTTTAACCTGAAGTCTTCAGTGCTCTTTTATGTTGGGAAGGTAAAAATCTTACGTGGCTCTGTCTGCTTTTTTGTTTTGTTTTGTTTTTTAATCTCTTGGAAACAAATATATAATTTAAATAAATACCAAATGAGAAGCTACTTTGATTTTTTTAAAAATAGGTATTATTTATTGATTTATTGTTTGATTATTTCTTTATTTATTGTGTGGGGTGTGTGGCATTGCGTGGAGATAGGGGTGGATTCTCTCCTTCACCTTCTTGAATCTCCTTTCATGTTCCTGCTGCAAAACACACTTTGTGGGTGTCCAAAAAATCCCTTAAGGAAGACCCCAGACTTGGATAGTATACAAAGACAAAGAAAGTTTATTCTGAAGAAACAACCAGCCTGTGGGGGGGGGGGTCAACCATTCTTCCAAATGGCAACCCTAGGCAAAGGCGGGCAGGTCTTTTTAAAGGGAATAGGGGGGTTTCTGAGAAGGATCAGGTAATCTAAAATTTCACTGGTGGGTGCTAGGGGGTCACAGGTGGTCAGTGATCTGCATTCCTATGTCAGGAACGGTTAACCACAGGATGAGACAGGGCTGCCCAGCACAGATGGTCCATCCTGGGGTAAGATAGTTCCCATTCTTGTGGTTGTCCCCAGGCTGTTCTTTGGGAGGGGGTTTATGACCTTATGCCTGGGTTTTATGGTCTGTCCCTGGAGTTGCTGTCTTATGGCCTTCCTTTTGAAATCAGGCCTGGTTCTTAAATGGAGACAAATGGGGGTTTGCATCATCTATTCAACTTCAGGTTAGCTAGTCTGTGAGCTTCTGTCAGGGTCTCCTGCCTCTGCCTCCCATCTCCCCACAGGAGTGCTGGGATTACAGATGCGTGCCACCAAATGTCGATTTTAAGTGGGATCCGGGCTAGAACCCCAGGTCTCACACTTACCCACTCCGTTTCTGTGTTTAAAGTCAGAATAAAATAAGAATCTTGGTTTATTCCAGCGTTAATTTTGTTTTTACTTTGACCCTCAGATTTGTGTTCCCATCCCCCTAAGAGTAGCTCACGAACTACCTGCTTGAAAACCCAGCAACACCTCTGAGCTCACCTCTCAGGACGCCATTGTTCTTAATGTCTGAGGCAAATGAAGTCAGTCAGAGAGCGGGTCTTCCACAGAACCCAAGAAAAGGAACACGATGTTGTTCTAAAAGACAACATATCTGGGCTGGAGAGATGGGCTCAGTGGTTAAGAGCACTGACTGCCTTTCCAGAGGCCCTGAGTTCAATTCTTAGCAACCACATGGTGGCTCACAACCGTCTGCAATGGGACTTGATGCCCTCTTCTGATGTGTCTGAAGACAGCTATAGTGTGCTCATACACAAAATAAATAATTAAAAAAAAAAAAAAGACAAAACGTCCAAGGTACACTTACATACCAAAGCAGACCTGGCCTCCAGGTTCTCCTAGCATCCCTCAGTCCCTACCTGGCATACCCTGTCCCCAACCCTAAACTATCCAGCCCAAGGGCTGGACTGCCCTTCTCCCAGAGGCTCCTCCCTATGGAATCAAAACATTTTGGTCTCTTCTTCCCCTCTTTTCTCTCCGTGCTTGGGCCTTTCTCTCTTTCTTTCTCCTTCCCCTAACCCCTTCCCCACCCCCTTTCCCCATGGCGACTTCCTTGGCCTTCTCCGGTCCTTGGGGCCAGTGAACTCACACACTGGCAAGCAGCTTCCTCCAAATCCTGCCTTTAATATAATCTGATCTGGTTTGAATTGGCTCATTTCGCTGTCCAAGAAATAACCTCAGTGATTAGGAATCAAAGAAGAAACTCTAGGTTGGGACATTTGAAAAGTGACTCTCAACCTGCTGCCCACACCTGCTGACCACATCTGCTGACCACACCTGCTGCCCACACCTGCTGACCACACCTGCTGACCACACCTGCTGACCACACCTGCTGCCCACATCTGCTGACCACACCTGCTGCCCAAAGAGGAGAAACAATGCTCCTCCACTTCTGTTCAGTTACTGGATGCGGAGAGAAACAGTCTTGGGAGCCAAGAAGTTGAGGAAGCCACCATGCACAGGAGCTAGAGAGCTCCTAGGTCAGTGCAGGTCCCTGATGAGCCAAGAGGGATGAGCAGGATTCTCCAGCTCCAGGATCCAGCGAAAGCACAGGATAGGGGATACCTCCCCGGCCTGGAAGGGCAGACTCTGAGGCCAGCAGTGAGCATCACGGCGGGTATTCTGGGGAGAGCTTCCTTCTTCCAACCTCCTGTCCTAGGGCTACAGAAAAGAAGATGCTTTCTAGCCCTGGGGTTTCCTACAGAGTAGTGATTTCTGATGAGGAGATCCAGGAAGAGCTACAGAAAACTGTAGAAAGCAGAAGCCTGCACGGCGCTGCCCAAGTTCCACTTAAGCAAAATGAAAAAGAAATTGTGTCAACTGTGTGAATAGGCTAGAGAAGAGGTCGTGGGGAACAATACTGGCAAGAGAACAACCCCCCACCAAAAAAAACAGAGAATGATTAACCCCAGATTGCCTTGTGCTAAAGGAAAGAGTAACGAATACAAGATCTCAATAAAACAGACATAAATACAAAATGCTGAAGAACTCAACCGCAATCAACCGGGCTGCGGTCAGTGAGTGAATTTTTAAAAGGACACCTAAACACTGCTGGCGACAGAGAGCAGAAAGTTTAAAATCTAAAATGGAGAGCGAATGCACTGTTCAGACCAGAATGACACAAAATACAATTACCGCTGCTCAACAGAAAATTAACAGTTTTGGAAGTGCTGTGAAGGAACAGTTTCCTGAAGCAAACCTGTACTTGAAAGAGTACACTGCTTAGCTGAGACATTTTTCACATTAAACAATAGACATTGATTAAGGCATTTAACTAGAGAGATAAAGAAGATTTCTCTCTGGCAACTGTGCAGAAATTGCTAACCACCTACAGGTGGAGAAGCGGGCGGGGCCGCTGGCTTTCCTCAAAACACAGGCGAGCACACCTCGGAGCTTTGGTGGGAGGGAAGCAGAATTCACTGACCATCGGCCTAGGATGCCAAATTGTCATGCAGACTGGAAGGCTAGAGACAGACCTTTCTGAGCATAAGAAAATAAATAGAAGACAAAAGAGAAAGTTGGGGGAGGAAGGGAGAAAGAAAAGGAAATAGTGCACATATATTCGCGCGCGCGCATACACACACACACACACACACGCACACGCACACACACACTCGCAGATGCACACACTCACACACATGCACACATTTTTTGCAGAATCAAGAGAATCAAAATAACTATCATTTCCAGATATTGTCCAAAATTAGATTTCCAAATTTAAGAAGACCCCTCACCAATTTTGGCAGAATTAAGAGGGAGGAAATACAAAACCACTGAAGGGGGTAAGAAAGAAAGAAAACCATCAGGGACAAACTTTATAAAGTTTCCTAAGCTCCCCGGCATCATCAGTAACAATTACGGTAACAGCAAGCCCTGTCGGACTGGTGGCCTGTAATTCCAACGCCCAGGAGGCTGGACCAAGAAGGCGACAAATTCAAGGCCAGCCTGGGGTCCATAGCAAGAGAAGAACAATTTTCCCCAAGAGACCGGAAAAAAGCCTAATCACATAAATGCTGTGCACGGACCCTGCTGCGTTCCGAGTGCTGGAGCATGCGCTCTTTTACATCCTCATCCCTTGATAGCAGCCCTGGGCTATGTGGTTTATTTTGTTCAACTCCGGCTCATTTTAGCTTCATCTGCCACTGTGGTTTGTCAGATTGAAGAATGTATGTCTTGAAGCTAAATATTTCCCAGCAAATTGTTCTTTAAATGATACAGCGTTGTGTCAAGGGCCACAGACAGGGCATTAGAATCAGGCTTCAGTTCTGGGACTCAGCGTTGCTGCTGTTCCTGTGAGCACGAGGGGGCACGCATGCCAGGCCATCTGAGTGGAGCTTGGAGTACACCTGTGGAGCTGTCCTTTTCCTCTACCTTTAAGTGGGTTCGAGAGTTTGAACTCAGGCAACCAGGTCTTGAGAGCAAGTGCCTTCAACCAGTGAGTCATTTTTGTCAACCCTGTTTGCCGTAGTTAATGGACCTATGTTTAATCTTTCTGAGTTTTTTTCCCCTTTCTTGATTAAGGCCTCCTTGAGGTAAAACGACCAGTGCCATTTTACTTAGGGATGTTAGCATTTTTACATGAATAGCAACAAAGCCTCCATACCTACAACCATCATTGCTTCCTTGGGAAGGGCTCTTTCTTATTTTGTGGGGATTCGTGATGCTTTAGGGTTTGCAAGTTTGAGTTGGATTTGGAGAATTAGCTAAACCAATTGCACACGAAGCAGGAGTTGGGGACTGGAGAGATGGCTCAGTATTAAGAGCACCCAGGTTTGGTTCCCCAAATCTACATGGTGGCCCACGACCATCTGTAGCTCCAATTCCAGATGGTCTGATGCCTTCTTCTGACCTCCTTGGACCACAGGTACAGATATGCAGACAAAACCTCACACACGTAAAATAGAATAACGTCGTTAAAAGGGGGAAGGTAAAGAAACACTGGAAGTAGGGGTTTGCAGGGTAAGAATCTAGGCGAGGGGTTGGGGATTTAGCTCAGTGGTAGAGCGCTTGCCTAGGAAGCGCAAGGCCCTGGGTTGGGTCCCCAGCTCCAAAAAAAAAAAAAAAAAAAAAAAAAAAAAAAAAAAAAAAGAATCTAGGCGAGGAGTGGCATGCAGTTACGGTGTTGCTGAGAGAAGCCCTGGTTGGAGCACAATCAAGGAGAGAGTTTTGGCGGTGAGAAGTTGCACTTTCTTCTGCTCGTGTGAGGTAACTTCTTTTCCTGGCCTTCCAGGACACACAGACTCTCCTGTGAACTTGATGTTACTCACCGTGCTGAGCTAGGGCTGAATCTGCCAGGGCAATGAGGACCGCGGCATCCCAAAAAAATGCAGCGAGATGGTGCGATGGTTTCCATATGCTCGGCCCAGGAAGTGGCACTATTAGAGGGTGGGGCCCTGTTGGAGTAGGTGTCACTGTGGCTTTAAGATGCTCACCCTAGCTACCTGGAAGCCAGTTTTCTGCTGGCAGCCTTTGGAGGAAGATGGAGAACTCTCAGCTCCTCCTGCACCAGGCCTGCCTGGATGCTGCCATGCTCCCGCCTAGGTGATACTGGACTGAAGCTTTGCACCTGTAAGCCATCCCCAATTAAATTTGGTCCTTACAAGAGTTGCCTTGGTCATGGTGTCTGTTCACATCAGTAAGACCCTGAGACAGGTGGAGAACACATGCAGATGCAACAGAGTCAGAGTACACAAAAGGGACAACTCCTGTGGATTTCCACGGCTTTGCCCTCTGCCAAACTGTCTTAGACAGTCTTTACAGGGTAGGTGGCTATGAATTTCTCACCTTGTAGAATTTCCAATAAGTCTCTCTGCATGGTACCTAAAAGCAGAGATGAGGATTTAGAGAATCCGATTGCGTATTTTCCAAAATTTTCCCTGCTGTGCCGCCCCATCTCCATCATGTCAGATGTGATGTATGTCCGTTCTGTTCACTGTTTCAGGGTCTCGACCAAAGATACTGGAAAGATGCTTTGGGTCCCTTCCTACAGCACCTTGGTCAATCTTCCCAAGAGGTGCCGTTTTATTTGACTAGACTTTCTACTGTATAGCTGTCGGTATTCTTGGGAACTTTGCTCTTTTGCCTGTTTCTGGAATCTTCATTAGACTACCTTTCTCCCTTAGGCACCAGCTCCCTGGGTTGCCAGAAAGTGTATAGTATTTTACAGGCTCACAGGACACTTCCTTCTGGTCTCTGTTTCCAGTTCATGGTTTCACCATCTTCCTAGTAACACAATCTATGATCCCACACTGTTGTTTACCCCACCTGGGATTTATTATCCAAAAAAATCTAGAGGCAAATTGCAACTCTTTGGACAACAGAGAGGATCTCCGACACCCTTTCAGGGGCACCTCATCTGTGAGACTTGACGATTCTGCCATGATTCCCTGGACTACATAATGAACGATACTTACTTTTGGATGTGTGTCTCTTACAAATTGTACTCTGTGAGCCTGGATTCCCTTCCTAACCTGCCTCTCTTCTGTACACTCAGGCCAACTTGCCGCACTTAGATACCCTGTTCTGTGTGGAAGAGGGCTATATTTCTGTCCCAGCCTCGTGATTGATTCACTTTGCCTTCAGGTTCTTATCTTTCTAGGCTGGCCTCTGCATTTCTTAAGTAAGTTTGCAAACCCTGTTGCTGTCAAATGACACAGTGCGTGGACTGTTTATAGAAGCCTCTACTCTCTAGTAAGCAAACCAGTTAGTGTCTCTGTGTCTGTGTACGCAGCACTGACAAACTCTGCTTCCCCTGTCCGTTCTGAGTGGTTCAGGGTTCCCAGAATGACACGTGGTACTTCAGGCCATTTCCCCATGAGCACGGAAGACACCTCAATCATTAGATATTAAAGACAGTTGACTAGACTGGGCTTACTTAGGGCTAAAATGGTATATACAAACTATGCCCTTATCACTTCCCCACTGACACTCAGATCAACAGTTCTCCACCGGAAGCTGTGACTGGGGGGTCAACCAATCCTTTCACAGGATATCAGGTATCCTGCATATCAGATATTTATATTATGGTTCGTAACAGCAGCAAAATTGCAATTATGATGTAGCAACAAGGCAATGGAGGAAAACTGCTAACTAACTGGCTTGTGCTTCATGGCATGTTCAGCCTACTTACACAACTCAATACCATCCACAGTTAGCTGGGCTCTCCTACAGCAATCAATCAATCAATCAATCAATCAACCAATCAAACAAACAAACAAGGGAACAAACAAATAAAAAGAAAGCTCCCAAATGGAATTGCTTACAAGGAAAAGAGATTTCCGTAACTGAGATTTCTCTTTTTGGATAACTCTAGCTTGTATCGTTAACAAAACAGTATCAGGCTAGCCAGGACCCCACCTCTCTAGCTTGGTGAAACAATGAGTTTATAAGTGGTTACTTACAGGAACACGGTTGACTCAGGCAGCTACATCATCAGGAAGCTCAATCTCAGCATGGGGTCTGCTCAAGAAGGCTGCATCACCCCAGGTCCTGCACAATTTGCAGGCAGCTGCAACAGTTAACTGCTCGAGTGACCGCCCCCAAGCTTCCTGATTTGTAACTTCCTCCTGGGTTCTTTTAACTTGAGTTTCACAAATCTTCCTCCTTAGGTCCAGGGGGAGACATTTCCATCAGAAGGAACGAGTTACACAATAGGCATCATTACTGCCTCTCACATGTTTACGTCAGGGATAGTGACATCACTTCCTCGACATAACAGTGATGATATAATAGTTATGATATTGTTAATAATATTTGAATTAGTCTATTTAAACAGAAGTAAGACACCAGTCTGGATACTTCCAGAATTTCCGAAATAATGGTAGACTCAGATCTGGACGAGCTCTTAAAGGTCAGCCATTCATTGTTCATTGAACAATGAACGCAATGAACAACATCCATTGTTGTTTTATATTTGATTCTAGCAGTATTTTTAGTTCACAGACTTGTGTCTTAAGGCTTTGAATATTTATTGATAACTCCCTCATCTATCATTTTGCTTTATGACTATTGATTGGTTTCTTGAGTACAGATGTCATTCTCTTTCTCTTTCACATGCCTGGCACGGCTTGGTACTCATGTCTTGGAATCTCTCCAGCTTCCGGAAGTTCCCCTCCTATCTACCCTGGTCAGTTTTTAGTTCATGGTTTGCATTCCATGTAGCCTTTCCTGTCTGAGAGGGACTCTAGCTGTCACTGTCTCCTCAAACCTCAGTCACAGTCACTCAAACTTAGAGACTCTGTCTTGCTTGGTTTGGAAGTTCTCTTCCTGTAGTGCAGCCTAGAAACTTCTACCAGTGCAGAATCAAGGTAGCTGGGGCCTCACTTCCTTTCTCTCATTTCCACCATGTATCACAGAACTCAATGTTGCCTATTATCTGATGTCTTTAAACCATTGTCCCATGTATTTTGCTCAGTTTCTAGTTCTTTGAAAAGGAAGCTAAATCTAGTCCTTCATCATGGCCAATGGCGGGATAACTTACCCATCAGCCAAGCGAAGCCTAATTTCTTGACTCTGAACCCCTTACTCTAACTCCTGACACAGGCAAAAAACACAAGAGAATTATGCAGCCATTTCTGGACTTAACTGTCTGTGGGTAGGAAACACGTGGCTTCCATGGTTTTGTGAGAACAAGAATGGAAAGTGTTCTCAGTAAGCTATCCAAGGTCATTTACACAGCTCTGGTATTAGCCAGAATGCAGTGTTCTGATTTCTCAGTTAACTGTTGTTGGTACTTTAGAACCGATGAGTGGTGTTGAATGTAGGGTAGGAGTTCCATTTAAGAATGTGGAGAATCCTGGGGGATGGTAGGAGTAGATACTCCTGTGTGGACCTCCTTCGTTGCTGGGAACAAACCAACGTTGCTATCACATTTGCCTGTGGGGTGGTGAGAGCAGGAATAACAGAAGCTCCATCCCTGGCCTCCCTGGAGCAAGCCAAGGATCGGAGAAGGAACATAAGATGGGAGAAAGAACATTCTCTGGTTCGTCAACTTGCTCTCTGCGTTTCCGGATGAAACCCCTTGTGCATCTGCAGGTGTATGCTGTGTGTATGTGCTGTCCTGAGAGCTGACTAGGCTGAGCTAGCAGCCAACTGAGGCTGCCCTGTCTCTGACAGCTGAGCGTTAAGATTGCCCACAGGCACCATGGTAGCCTGGCTTTGTCCTTGGGTTCTAAAGACCCAAACTCTGGCAAGTGAGTCATCACTGAGCCATCCCCAGTTTGAATCCTCCTGTTCCTGTTATGAGCCATTACCTGGGACCCAGGACACCTGTGTGAATGGATGCATAGATGTGAGGGACGTCGTGTCCCTCTTCTGTCTCATCAGCAGTTGCCGGTTTGCCTTATGATAGCAAATGGGGCGACGCTTACTAAATTCTGGGTTTGAAGTTTTTATTATAATTACATTTTAGTTACTGGGAGCATTTTAATTGGGCGATTTGCACTTATTTGGAGCTGACAGAATCCATATAACTTAGCAGATTACCTTAGGAATTTCAAAATATGTATCCCAAAATAGAGCTTAGAAAAAACGGGGAGTAGAATCTGTGTTGGCTTTAGAATCCACTTTGAGCAAGGGAAATTTCCAGCTTGGGCTGCCTTCTGAGTCCCTGCTGCTGACGCTGCACTTTGGGCGACAGGCTGTCATTTCAGGGCAGGGCTCTTTTTTTTTTTTTTTTTTTTGGTTTGTTTGTTTGTTTGTTTTCATTTTAAATGATTTGTTCAAAATGAAATACTGTTCTCTTTTTAAAAAAAAACTTTAGGCTGAATTATTTTACCAAAACATTTTCCATGTCATGCTAAAAGATTACACTTACCACATCAATAGTGTTTTAAAAAAACCAGCTACAATTGGTAACGAAGCGCCCTAAATTCTCAGAGGCAGGAAGAGGGGACGGGGATGCAGTTCTTCAGAAAGCCTTATCGCTCCCAGGAATTTGGGACGCTTTTAAACAGCGCCACCTAGTGGAGTCCTGTAACTGGAAACGCTGCGCAGCACCTATCCGGGAGTCTCTGAATAGCATATTTAGTTGGGTGTGATGGTACAGGTAATCCCGGAATTTGGGACGCTAAGGCAGGAGGCTAGACTACACAGCCAGACTCTGTTTCAAAACAAATAAATAAAAGGATTGGAGGAGGTTGGGGATGAAGCTCAGGGGAACAGCAAGTGTTTAGCATGTCCAAGACATTGGTTTGGATTCCTAGTACTGGGGGAAGGTGTCGGATTAATTGTTCCGATGTCATTCAGCCTACTGATAAATGCATCCCAATCTCAGCTCCTGCAGTGGTTAATTTGAACGCAGAGATATACTCAACCGGCTTCTCGAAAGTTCAGTTATGTACTGATTTCATGTCCCAGGGATAACTGAGTTTTTACCTGACGCCTTTCACACTGCTCCTCACCCCCAGCCATGAAGTCTCACGTGAGATTTAAGACCTCATGTATAAGGTAAGCTGCGGTTTTCACAGAATGGGAAGCGACACACGTACATATGCTTGTTAGAGACACAACTGAATTCATACAGAACCACACACATTGCTGGCATCACATGAGGCGTCAAAATGCGTGGGAGAGAACAGCCAAGGGATGTGGAGAGATTCTTCTGCAGATTCATTTTATATTCTCCCTGGGAAAAAGCTAAATTCCATCTGCCAGATTCTCCCGCAGTTCTGGGGTTGAATTTGGATAAAGTGGAATATGGGTAGAACCTGGCTTCTACAATATCCTCCATATTTTCTGTGCCTTTCCCAAATCCCCATCTGATAACTGTCATTATCCAGTCAGACCGTGGGAGCTCTGAGCTCACAACCTACCCTCTATTCTAGCCCCATGGCCTTCAGGGGACTGTGATGTGGACACAGAACACACTTTATTACCGTAAGCTAGAGGTTTGGGGTTTACTTGTTAAGTGCACTGATGAGTATGGAAGAGAAGAAGATCGAAGCCAAGGGAGAGACGTGTGTGAGGGAACAGACCGTTCCTTCAGGAAGATGCCTGGGGTTTCTGACCCACTTGTGCAGGTCTCAGAGGAAGCAGGCGGTTGATAAACATCGAAAGCATCGGCAACACAGCTGGGAAGCACACCGCACAACGCAGCACTCTGGCAGTGTGAGTTTGGGAGTCGGATAATCAGGCTGTGATGGAGATGGTGAATCCTGGGTAGGAACGCTTCCTGCAGCTTTAGTCTTGATGAGTCCTGGTGAGGCGCCTAGAGCATTTAGGAAGGGGCCTGTCGGCTTTCACAGCGGCGTCACGCCTTCTTTCAAGACGCTGTGACACCTCACGCTGTCAATCCTTCTTCCACACTAATTAAAGTTCTTAATAACCTCCATGCCAAGATGGCCTGGAATATATGGTGTGTGTTTATTTCCATTATAGTCATGGTACACAACGTGTGACCTTAGTAAAGCGTTCTCTACTGAGCTATTTACAAGGCTCCACATTCAGCACCCGAGGAAGCCTTTGGATGAACAAAGGAAGTAGAAACCAGTGGGTTGCAGAGGCCCGAGTCTGCAGAGGGCAAATTAGCATAAAGCTACTTTTTGAAGAAAGGAAGCGAGCCTGGTTACAGGAGAAGGGGAATGCGCCATTGGTTTTGTTGGGGGGAAAGGGAGGGAAGAATCGAACGGTTAGCCAAGATGGAGGCAAGATAACAAGAGCTCTGAAAACCATCTCTGAGAATTGAATTTGAAGCTACGTCAGAGCTCCAGATCAGTTAAGTATGCAGACAGGCTGGATCCAGCCAAACGCTGCTCTGATAGCTGCTATCTTCAGTTCTGCCCCAAAGCACACTCAAGATGGGAGGAGATAAGACTGCACGCCCTGCTCCGAAATGGAAACCGCTCAGAGATTATAGGAAGTGCCTCTCCGTACTGTGTCCTTGTGTGTCCTTTCTTCTTGTCAGACTGCTGACAAAAGGACCTTATTATCCCTCTGGATCAGTGTGCTTCTCAACCTTCCAAATGCTGCGACCCTTTCATACAGTTCCTCATGTTGGGGCAACCCTAACCATAAAATTATTTTCGTTGCTACTTTATAACTGTAATCCACTACTGTATCAATAGTAATGTAAGTGGTTTTGGAGATAGAGGTTTGCCAAGAGGTCATGACCCACAGATTGAGAGCCACTGCTCTGTCTCTTCTAGCCTTACACTCCCATTTCTGCTGTGAAGCCCTGTCCTGTGTAGCTAACCCAGTCTCCTTGTGCAGCACCAGTATTGGGTGTATAACTCTGGTATTCCTGCCCATTGCAAGTACGTACTTGGCTCCCACACAAACTCTACTTTCTTCGGGGGTGGGGGTGGGGGGTGGTGAGTGTGGAGTTATTTTAACTCTGTATCAGAAGAATAAGGACAAAGTCTGCTCCCTGATAAGTAATAGAGTAATATGTGTGGATGGTGAGAAAAGTGGATCAGTAAAAATAAGGTCATACGAAACAAGATTAGGTCCTAGATACATGGAGGACTGAAGCAGGAGGATCACAGGTTCAGGGTTACTCTAGCTATCAAAGAGTGACTTGATAAAAGGGGGCCAGCCTGGAGAACTCAGTGAAAGCTTCTCTCAAAATAAAAAGTACAAAGAGGGAGGGAGATAAAGTTCAGTGATAGAGCATTGGCTGCTATACCTGAGACTCCGAGGCTTAGGTGCTCTAGAGAGAGAGACAGACAGAGACAGACAGAGACAGAGAGACAGAGAGACAGACAGAGACAGACAGACAGAGACAGACAGAGACAGAGAGACAGAGAGACAGACAGAGACAGACAGATGAGAGACAGACAGAGACAGAGAGACAGAGAGACAGAGACAGAGAGGCCTGATGGTAATCCTAGTGTAGGATGATGCCTTAGAGCTGAAGGCAGGTACAAGATAGAACGAGACCTGTCACTGGATGAGAAGGAAGGATGGGTGGGAGTAAAGTTTTACAGAGAGGAGGAGACTGGAGCAAGAAGAAAAAAGCAGCTGGGAGAACATGGAGGCTGATGTTAAGATTCTTCTCTGCACATTTACAGGTTGTTGTGAATGTTCTTAAGGGATGGATGTGTACAGGGCTTTGTATGTTTAGGTGGGCAATTAGATCTTATCAATTGGATCAGAGGTTATTGTGTTGTGTGTTCTTTCATGTGGCGATTTAAGTTCAAGAGAGTTTGTGGTGGTGGAGACACTGGACCACCACGGAATTGGGATGTATATTTCTGACATGGTGGCAACCTGCCTTGGGAACAGGATGGGTAGAGAGATTGTTGCCAGGCTCAGAGAGAAGCCTTCAGCAGTGTGATATGGGGTAGAGCAAAGCAGGTGAGAGGTTTCGTTGACTGAGATGAAG